>NC_137175.1:89292500-89536014 GCF_951804945.1 Podarcis cretensis
CGCCAAAACTCTCAGGGGAGCATTTGCAACCGTTTGGCACCATTTTTGAGTGAATTGGCCAAAGTCAGATTTTTCATGAAATTGTGACCCCGGGGCTTAGGGATTTTTTCAAAAAAATCTTCTTCTGCCGGTTAAGTTGTCAAGGGCTGATTTCTTGTCCTCTGATAAAAGGCATTCTGTTTCGACCGCCAAAACTCTCAGGGGAGCATTTGCAACCGTTTGGCACCATTTTTGAGTGAATTGGCCAAAGTCAGATTTTTGATGAAATTGTGAACCCCGGGGCTTAGGGATTTTTTCAAAAAAATATTCTTCTGCCGGTTAAGTTGTCAAGTGCTGATTTCTTGTACTGTGATAAAAAGCCTTCTGATTCGACCGCCAAACCTCTCTGGGGAGCATTTGCAACCGTTTGGCACGATTTTTGAGTGAATTGGAGAACGTCAGATTTTTGATGAAATTGTGACCCCGGGGCTTAGGGATTTTTTCAAAAAATCTTTTTCTGATGGCAAAGTTGTGGAGGGCTGATTTCTTGTCCTGTGATAAAAGGCCTTCTGTTTCAACCGCCAAAACTCTCAGGGGAGCATTTGCAACCGTTTGGCAACATTTTTGAGTGAATTGGCCACAGTCAGATTTTTGATGAAATTGTGACCCCGGGGCTTAGGGCTTTTTTCAAAAAAATCTTCTTCTGTTGATGAAGTTGTCAAGGGCTGATTTCCTTTCCTGTGATAAAAAGCCTTCTGTTTCGACCGCCAAACCTCTCAGGGGAGCATTTGCAACCGTTTGGAACCATTTTTGAATGAATTGCCGAAAGTCAGATTTTTCATGAAATTGTGACCCCGGGGCTTAGGGATTTTTTCAAAAAAATCTTCTTCTGCCGGTTAGGTTGTCAACTGCTTATTTCTTGTACTGTGATAAAAAGCCTTCTGTTTCGACCGCCAAACCTCTCTGGGGAGCATTTGCAACCGTTTGGCACCATTTTTGAGTGAATTGCCGAAAGTCAGATTTTTCATGAAATTGTGACCCCGGGGCTTAGGGATTTTTTCAAAAAAATCTTCTTCTGCCGGTTAAGTTGTCAAGGGCTGATTTCTTGTCCTGTGATAAAAGGCCTTCTGTTTCGACCGCCAAAACTCTCAGGGGAGCATTTGCAACCGTTTGGCACCTTTTTTGAGTGAATTGGCCAAAGTCAGATTTTTTATGAAATTGTGACCCCGGGGCTTGGGGATTTTTTCTAAAAAATCTTCTTCTGTTGATGAAGTTGTCAAGGGCTGATTTCCTTTCCTGTGTTAAAAAGCCTTCTGTTTCGACCGCCAAAATTTTCAGGGGAGCATTTGCAACCGTTTGGCACCATTTTTGAGTGAATTGCCGAAAGTCAGATTTTTTTATGAAATCATGACCCCGGGTCTTAGGGATTTTTTCAAAAAAATCTTTTTCTGCCGGTTAAGTTTTCGAGGGCTGATTTCTTGTCCTGTGATAAAAAGCCTACTGTTTCGACCGCCAAAATTATCAGGGGAGCATTTGCAACCATTTGGCACCATTTTTGAGTGAATTGCCGAAACTCAGATTTTTCATGAAATTGTGACCCCGGGGCTTAGGGATTTTTTCAAAAAATCTTTTTCTGATGGCAAAGTTTTCGAGGGCTGATTTCTTATCCTGTGATAAAAGGCCTTCTGTTTCGACCGCCAAAACTCTCAGGGGAGCATTTGCAACCATTTGGCACCATTTTTGAGTGAATTGCCGAAAGTCAGATTTTTGATGAAATTGTGACCCCGGGGCTTGGGGATTTTTTCAAAAAAATGTTCTTCTGCCGGTTAAGTTGTCAAGGGCTGATTTCTTGTACTGTGATAAAAAGCCTTCTGATTCGACCGCCAAATCTCTCAGGGGAGCATTTGCAACCATTTGGCACCATTTTTGAGTGAATTGCCGAAAGTCAGACTTTTGATGAAATTGTGACCCCGGGGCTTAGGGATTTTTTCAAAAAAATCTTCTTCTGCCGGTTCGGTTGTCAACTGCTTATTTCTTGTACTGTGATAAAAAAGCCTTCTGATTCGACCGCCAAACCTCTCTGGGGAGCATTTGCAACTGTTTGGCACGATTTTTTAGTTAATTGGAGAACGTCAGATTTTTGATGAAATTGTGACCCCGGGGCTTAGGGATTTTTTCAAAAAATCTTCTTCTGCCGGTTCGGTTGTCGAGGGCTGATTTCTTGTACTGTGATAAAAGGCCTTCTGTTTCGACCGCCAAAACTCTCAGGGGAGCATTTGCAACCGTTTGGCACCATGTTTGAGTGAATTGGCCAAAGTCTGATTTTTGATGAAATTGTGACCCCTGGGCTTAGGGATTTTTTCAAAAAAATCTTTTTCTGATGGTAAAGTTGTAGATGGCTTATTTCTTGTCCTGTGATAAAAAGCCTTCCGTTTCGACCGCCAAAATTTTCAGGGGAGCATTTGCAACCGTTTGCAACCATTTTTGAGTGAATTGCCGAAAGTCAGATTTTTCATGAAAATGTGACCCCGGGGCTTACGGATTTTTTCAAAAAATCTTTTTCTGATGGCAAAGTTGTCGAGGGCTGATTTCTTGTCCTGTGATAAAAGGCCTTCTGTTTCGACCGCCAAAACTCTCAGGGGAGCATTTGCAACCGTTTTGCACCATTTTTGAGTGAATTGGCCAAAGTCAGATTTTTGATGAAATTGTGACCCCGGGGCTTAGGGATTTTTTCAAAAAAATCTTTTTCTGATGGTAAAGTTGTAGATGGCTTATTTCTTGTCCTGTGATAAAAAGCCTTCTGTTTCGACCGCCAAAATTTTCAGGGGAGCATTTGCAACCGTTTGCAACCATTTTTGAGTGAATTGCCGAAAGTCAGATTTTTTTATGAAATCATGACCCAGGGGCTTAGGGATTTTTTCAAAAAAATCTTTTTCTGATGGTTAAGTTTTCAATGGCTGATTTCTTCTCCTGTGATAAAAAGCTTTCTGTTTCGACCGCCAAAACTCTCAGGGGAGCATTTGCAACCGTTTTGCACCATTTTTGAGTGAATTGGCCAAAGTCAGATTTTTTATGAAATTGTGACCCCGGGGCTTGGGGATTTTTTCAAAAAAATCTTCTTCTGCCGGTTAAGTTGTCAACGGCTTATTTCTTGTCCTGTGATAAAAAGCCTTCTGTTTCGACCGCCAAACCTCTCAGGGGAGCATTTGCAACCGTTTGGCACCATTTTTGAGTGAATTGCCGAAAGTCAGATTTTTCATGAAATTGTGACCCCGGGGCTTAGGGATTTTTTCAAAAAAATATTCTTCTGCCGGTTAAGTTGTCAAGGGCTGATTTCTTGTACTGTGATAAAAAGCCTTCTGATTCGACCGCCAAACCTCTCTGGGGAGCATTTGCAACCGTTTGGCACGATTTTTGAGTGAATTGCCGAAAGTCAGATTTTTCATGAAATTGTGACCCCGGGGCTTAGGGATTTTTTCAAAAAAATATTCTTCTGCCGGTTAAGTTTTCGAGGGCTGATTTCTTGTCCTGTGATAAAAAGCCTTCTGTTTCGACCGCCAAAACTCTCAGGGGAGCATTTGCAGCCATTTGGCACCATTTTTGAGTGAATTGGCCACAGTCAGATTTTTGATGAAATTGTGACCCCGGGGCTTAGGGATTTTTTCAAAAAATCTTTTTCTGATGGTAAAGTTGTTGAGGGCTGATTTCTTGTCCTGTGATAAAAGGCCTTCTGTTTCGACCACCAAAACTCTCAGGGGAGCATTTGCAACCGTTTGGCACCATTTTTGAGTGAATTGGCCAAAGTCAGATTTTTTATGAAATTGTGACCCCGGGGCTTAGGGATTTTTTCAAAAAAATATTCTTCTGCCGGTTAAGTTTTCGAGGGCTGATTTCGTGTCCTGTGATAAAAAGCCTTCTGTTTCGACCGCCAAATCTCTCAGGGGAGCATTTGCAACCGTTTGCAACCATTTTTGAGTGAATTGGCCAAAGTCAGATTTTTCATGAAATTGTGACCCCGGGGCTTAGGGATTTTTTCAAAAAAATATTCTTCTGCCGGTTAGGTTGTCAACTGCTTATTTCTTGTACTGTGATAAAAAGCCTTCTGATTCGACCGCCAAACCTCTCTTGGGAGCATTTGCAACCGTTTGGCACGATTTTTGAGTGAATTGAAGAACGTCAGATTTTTGATGAGATTGTGACCCCGGGGCTTAGGGATTTTTTCAAAAAATCTTTTTCTGATGGCAAAGTTGTCGAGGGCTGATTTCTTGTCCTGTGATAAAAAGGCCTTCTGTTTCGACCGCCAAAACTCTCAGGGGAGCATTTGCAATCGTTTGGCACCATTTTTGAGTGAATTGCCGAAAGTCAGATTTTTCATGAAATTGTGACCCCGGGGCTTAGGGATTTTTTCAAAAAAATCTTTTTCTGATGGTAAAGTTGTAGCTGGCTTATTTCTTGTCCTGTGATAAAAAGCCTTCCGTTTCGACCGCCAAAATTTTCAGGGGAGCATTTGCAACCGTTTGCAACCATTTTTGAGTGAATTGACGAAAGTCAGATTTTTCATGAAAATGTGACCCCGGGGCTTAGGGATTTTTTCAAAAAAATATTCTTCTTCCGGTTAAGTTGTCAAGGGCTGATTTCTTGTCCTCTGATAAAAGGCATTCTGTTTCGACCGCCAAAACTCTCAGGGGAGCATTTGCAACCGTTTGGCACCATTTTTGAGTGAATTGGCCAAAGTCAGATTTTTGATGAAATTGTGACCCCGGGGCTTAGGGATTTTTTCAAAAAATCTTTTTCTGATGGTAAAGTTGTCGAGGGCTGATTTCTTGTCCTGTGATAAAAAGGCCTTCTGTTTTAACCGCCAAAACTCTAAGGGGAGCATTTGCAACCGTTTGGCACCATTTTTGAGTGAATTGGCCAAAGTCAGATTTTTCATGAAATTGTGACCCCGGGGCTTAGGCATTTTTTCAAAAAAATATTATTCTTCCGGTTAAGTTGTCAAGTGCTGATTTCTTGTCCTCTGATAAAAGGCATTCTGTTTCGACCGCCAAAACTCTCAGGGGAGCATTTGCAACCGTTTGGCACCATTTTTGAGTGAATTGGCCAAAGTCAGATTTTTTATGAAATTGTGACCCCGGGGCTTAGGGATTTTTTCAAAAAAATCTTCTTCGGCCGGTTAAGTTGTCAACTGCTTATTTCTTGTCCTGTGATAAAAAGCCTTCTGTTTCGACCGCCAAACCTCTCAGGGGAGCATTTGCAACCGTTTTGCACCATTTTTGAGTGAATTGGCCAAAGTCAGATTTTTGATGAAATTGTGACCCCGGGGCTTAGGGATTTTTTCAAAAAAATATTCTTCTTCCTGTTAAGTTGTCAAGGGCTGATTTCTTGTCCTCTGAGAAAAGGCATTCTGTTTCGACCGCCAAAACTCTCAGGGGAGCTTTTGCAACCGTTTGGCACCATTTTTGAGTGAATTGGCCAAAGTCAGATTTTTGATCAAATTGTGACCCCGGGGCTTAGGGATTTTTTCAAAAAATCTTTTTCTGAAGGTAAAGTTGTCAACTGCTTATTTCTTGTCCTGTGATAAAAAGCCTTCTGTTTCGACCGCCAAACCTCTCAGGGGAGCATTTGCAACCGTTTTGCACCATTTTTGAGTGAATTGGCCAAAGTCAGATTTTTGATGAAATTGTGACCCCGGGGCTTAGGGATTTTTTCAAAAAAATATTCTTCTTCCGGTTAAGTTGTCAAGGGCTGATTTCTTGTCCTCTGAGAAAAGGCATTCTGTTTCGACCGCCAAAACTCTCAGGGGAGCATTTGCAACCGTTTGGCACCATTTTTGAGTGAATTGGCCAAAGTCAGATTTTTCATGAAATTGTGACCCCGGGGCTTAGGGATTTTTTCAAAAAAATCTTCTTCTGCCGGTTAAGTTGTCAAGGGCTGATTTCTTGTCCTCTGATAAAAGGCATTCTGTTTCGACCGCCAAAACTCTCAGGGGAGCATTTGCAACCGTTTGGCACCATTTTTGAGTGAATTGGCCAAAGTCAGATTTTTGATGAAATTGTGAACCCCGGGGCTTAGGGATTTTTTCAAAAAAATATTCTTCTGCCGGTTAAGTTGTCAAGTGCTGATTTCTTGTACTGTGATAAAAAGCCTTCTGATTCGACCGCCAAACCTCTCTGGGGAGCATTTGCAACCGTTTGGCACGATTTTTGAGTGAATTGGAGAACGTCAGATTTTTGATGAAATTGTGACCCCGGGGCTTAGGGATTTTTTCAAAAAATCTTTTTCTGATGGCAAAGTTGTGGAGGGCTGATTTCTTGTCCTGTGATAAAAGGCCTTCTCTTTCAATCGCCAAAACTCTCAGGGGAGCATTTGCAACCGTTTGGCACCATTTTTGAGTGAATTGGCCACAGTCAGATTTTTGATGAAATTGTGACCCCGGGGCTTAGGGATTTTTTCAAAGAAATCTTCTTCTTCCGGTTAAGTTGTCAAGGGCTGATTTCTTGTCCTCTGAGAAAAGGCATTCTGTTTCGACCGCCAAAACTCTCAGGGGAGCATTTGCAACCGTTTGGCACCATTTTTGAGTGAATTGGCCAAAGTCAGATTTTTCATGAAATTGTGACCCCGGGGCTTAGGGATTTTTTCAAAAAAATCTTCTTCTGCCGGTTAAGTTATCAAGGGCTGATTTCTTGTCCTCTGATAAAAGGCATTCTGTTTCGACCGCCAAAACTCTCAGGGGAGCATTTGCAACCGTTTGGCACCATTTTTGAGTGAATTGGCCAAAGTCAGATTTTTGATGAAATTGTGAACCCCGGGGCTTAGGGATTTTTTCAAAAAAATATTCTTCTGCCGGTTAAGTTGTCAAGTGCTGATTTCTTGTACTGTGATAAAAAGCCTTCTGATTCGACCGCCAAACCTCTCTGGGGAGCATTTGCAACCGTTTGGCACGATTTTTGAGTGAATTGGAGAACGTCAGATTTTTGATGAAATTGTGACCCCGGGGCTTAGGGATTTTTTCAAAAAATCTTTTTCTGATGGCAAAGTTGTGGAGGGCTGATTTCTTGTCCTGTGATAAAAGGCCTTCTGTTTCAACCGCCAAAACTCTCAGGGGAGCATTTGCAACCGTTTGGCACCATTTTTGAGTGAATTGGCCACAGTCAGATTTTTGATGAAATTGTGACCCCGGGGCTTAGGGATTTTTTCAAAGAAATCTTCTTCTGCCGGTTAAGTTATCAACTGCTTATTTCTTGTCCTGTGATAAAAAGCCTTCTGTTTCGACCGCCAAAATTTTCAGGGGAGCATTTGCAACCGTTTGGCACCATTTTTGAGTGTATTGGCCAAAGTCAAATTTTTGATGAAATTGTGACCCCGGGGCTTAGGGATTTTTTCAAAAAAATCTTCTTCTGCCGGTTAAGTTGTCAAGGGCTGATTTCTTGTCCTCTGAGAAAAGGCATTCTGTTTCGACCGCCAAAACTCTCAGGGGAGCATTTGCAACCGTTTGGCACCATTTTTGAGTGAATTGGCCAAAGTCAGATTTTTGATGAAATTGTGACCCCGGGGCTTGGGGATTTTTTCTAAAAAATCTTTTTCTGTTGATGAAGTTGTCAAGGGCTGATTTCCTTTCCTGTGATAAAAAGCCTTCTGTTTCGACCGCCAAAATTTTCAGGGGAGCATTTGCAACCGTTTGCAACCATTTTTGAGGGAATTGGCCAAAGTCAGATTTTTTTATGAAATCATGACCCCGGGTCTTAGGGATTTTTTCAAAAAAATCTTTTTCTGCCGGTTAAGTTTTCGAGGGCTGATTTCTTGTCCTGTGATAAAAAGCTTTCTGTTTCGTCCGCCAAAATTCTCAGGGGAGCATTTGCAACCGTTTGGCACCATTTTTGAGTGAATTGCCGAAAGTCAGATTTTTCATGAAATTGTGACCCCGGGGCTTAGGGATTTTTTTCAAAAAAGCTTTTTCTGATGGTAAAGTTGTCAACTGCTTATTTCTTGTCCTGTGATAAAAAGCCTTCTGTTTCGACCGCCAAACCTCTCAGGGGAGCATTTGCAACCGTTTGGCACCATTTTTGAGTGAATTGGCCAAAGTCAGATTTTTCATGAATTTGTGACCCCGGGGCTTAGGGATTTTTTCAAAAAAATCTTCTTCTGCCGGTTAAGTTGTCAAGGGCTGATTTCTTGTCCTCTGATAAAAGGCATTCTGTTTCGACCGCCAAAACTCTTAGGGGAGCATTTGCAACCGTTTGGCACCATTTTTGAGTGAATTGGCCAAAGTCAGATTTTTGATCAAATTGTGACCCCGGGGCTTAGGGATTTTTTCAAAAAAATATTCTTCTGCCGGTTAAGTTGTCAAGGGCTGATTTCTTGTACTGTGATAAAAAGCCTTCTGATTCGACCGCCAAACCTCTCAGGGGAGCTTTTGCAACCGTTTGGCACGATTTTTGAGTAAATTGGAGAACGTCAAATTTTTGATGAAATTGTGACCCCGGGGCTTAGGGATTTTTTCAAAAAATCTTTTTCTGATGGTAAAGTTGTTGAGGGCTGATTTCTTGTCCTGTGATAAAAGGCCTTCTGTTTCAAGCGCCAAAACTCTCAGGGGAGCATTTGCAACCGTTTGGCACCATTTTTGAGTGAATTGGCCACAGTCAGATTTTTGATGAAATTGTGACCCCGGGGCTTAGAGATTTTTTCAAAAAAATCTTTTTCTGATGGTAAAGTTGTCGAGGGCTGATTTCTTGTCCTTTGATAAAAAGCCTTCTGTTTCGACTGCCAAAACTCTCAGGGGAGCATTTGCAACCGTTTGCAACCATTTTTGAGTGAATTGGCCAAAGTCAGATTTTTCATGAAATTGTGACCCCGGGGCTTAGGGATTTTTTCAAAAAAATCTTCTTCTGCCGGTTCGGTTGTCAACTGCTTATTTCTTGTACTGTGATAAAAAGCCTTCTGATTCGACCGCCAAACCTCTCTGGGGAGCATTTGCAACTGTTTGGCACGATTTTTGAGTGAATTGGAGAACGTCAGATTTTTGATGAAATTGTGACCCCGGGGCTTAGGGATTTTTTCAAAAAATCTTTTTCTGATGGCAAAGTTGTCGAGGGCTGATTTCTTGTCCTGTGATAAAAAGGCCTTCTGTTTCGACCGCCAAAACTCTCAGGGGAGCATTTGCAACCGTTTGGCACCATTTTTGAGTGAATTGCCGAAAGTCAGATTTTTCATGAAATTGTGACCCCGGGGCTTAGGGATTTTTTCAAAAAAATATTCTTCTGCCGGTTAAGTTTTCGAGGGCTGATTTCTTGTCCTGTGATTAAAAGCCTTCTGTTTCGACCGCCAAAACTCTCAGGGGAGCATTTGCAGCTATTTGGCACCATTTTTGAGTGAATTGCCGAAAGTCAGATTTTTTATGAAATTGTGACCCCGGGGCTTAGGCATTTTTTCAAAAAAATATTCTTCTGCCGGTTAAGTTTTCAACTGCTTATTTCTTGTCCTGTGATAAAAAGCCTTCTGTTTCGACCGCCAAACCTCTCAGGGGAGCATTTGCAAACGTTTGGCACCATGTTTGAGTGAATTGGCCAAAGTCAGATTTTTGATGAAATTGTGACCCCTGGGCTTAGGGATTTTTTCAAAAAAATCTTTTTCTGATGGTAAAGTTGTAGATGGCTTATTTCTTGTCCTGTGATAAAAAGCCTTCCGTTTCGACCGCCAAAATTTTCAGGGGAGCATTTGCAACCGTTTGCAACCATTTTTGAGTGAATTGACGAAAGTCAGATTTTTCATGAAAATGTGACCCCGGGGCTTAGGGATTTTTTCAAAAAAATATTCTTCTTCCGGTTAAGTTGTCAAGGGCTGATTTCTTGTCCTCTGATAAAAGGCATTCTGTTTCGACCGCCAAAACTCTCAGGGGAGCATTTGCAACCGTTTGGCACCATTTTTGAGTGAATTGGCCAAAGTCAGATTTTTGATGAAATTGTGACCCCGGGGCTTAGGGATTTTTTCAAAAAATCTTTTTCTGATGGTAAAGTTGTCGAGGGCTGATTTCTTGTCCTGTGATAAAAGGCCTTCTGTTTTTACCGCCAAAACTCTCAGGGGAGCATTTGCAACCGTTTGGCACCATTTTTGAGTGAATTGGCCAAAGTCAGATTTTTCATGAAATTGTGACCCCGGGGCTTAGGCATTTTTTCAAAAAAATATTCTTCTTCCGGTTAAGTTGTCAAGTGCTGATTTCTTGTCCTCTGATAAAAGGCATTCTGTTTCGACCGCCAAAACTCTCAGGGGAGCATTTGCAACCGTTTGGCACCATTTTTGAGTGAATTGGCCAAAGTCAGATTTTTTTATGAAATCATGACCCCGGGGCTTAGGGATTTTTTCAAAAAAATGTTCTTCTGCCGGTTAGGTTGTCAACTGCTTATTTCTTGTCCTGTGATAAAAAGGCCTTCTGTTTCGACCGCCAAAACTCTCAGGGGAGCATTTGCAACCGTTTGGCACCATTTTTGAGTGAATTGCCGAAAGTCAGATTTTTCATGAAATTGTGACCCCGGGGCTTAGGGATTTTTTCAAAAAAATATTCTTCTGCCGGTTAAGTTTTCGAGGGCTGATTTCTTGTCCTGTGATAAAAAGCCTTCTGTTTGGACCGCCAAAACTCTCAGGGGAGCATTTGCAGCTATTTGGCACCATTTTTGAGTGAATTGCCGAAAGTCAGATTTTTTATGAAATTGTGACCCCGGGGCTTAGGCATTTTTTCAAAAAAATATTCTTCTGCCGGTTAAGTTGTCAAGGGCTGATTTCTTGTACTGTGATAAAAAGCCTTCTGATTCGACCGCCAAACCTCTCTGGGGAGCATTTGCAACCGTTTGGCACCATTTTTGAGTGAATTGCCGAAAGTCAGATTTTTCATGAAATTGTGACCCCGGGGCTTAGGGCTTTTTTCAAAAAAATCTTCTTCTGCCTGGCCACAGTCAGATTTTTGATGAAATTGTGACCCCGGGGCTTAGGGATTTTTTCAAAAAAAATTTTTCTGATGGTAAAGTTGTTGAGGGCTGATTTCTTGTCCTGTGATAAAAGGCCTTCTGTTTCGACCGCCAAAACTCTCAGGGGAGCATTTGCAACCGTTTGGCACCATTTTTGAGTGAATTGGCCACAGTCAGATTTTTGATGAAATTGTGACCCCGGGGCTTAGGGATTTTTTCAAAAAAATCTTCTTCTGCCGGTTAAGTTGTCAACTGCTTATTTCTTGTCCTGTGATAAAAAGCCTTCTGTTTTGACCGCCAAAACTCTCAGGGGAGCATTTGCAACCGTTTGGCACCATTTTTGAGTGAATTGGCCAAAGTCAGATTTTTCATGAAATTGTGACCCCGGGGCTTAGGCATTTTTTCAAAAAAATATTCTTCTTCCGGTTAAGTTGTCAAGTGCTGATTTCTTGTCCTCTGATAAAAGGCATTCTGTTTCGACCGCCAAAACTCTCAGGGGAGCATTTGCAACCGTTTGGCACCATTTTTGAGTGAATTGGCCAAAGTCAGATTTTTTTATGAAATCATGACCCCGGGGCTTAGGGATTTTTTCAAAAAAATGTTCTTCTGCCGGTTAGGTTGTCAACTGCTTATTTCTTGTCCTGTGATAAAAAGGCCTTCTGTTTCGACCGCCAAAACTCTCAGGGGAGCATTTGCAACCGTTTGGCACCATTTTTGAGTGAATTGCCGAAAGTCAGATTTTTCATGAAATTGTGACCCCGGGGCTTAGGGATTTTTTCAAAAAAATATTCTTCTGCCGGTTAAGTTTTCGAGGGCTGATTTCTTGTCCTGTGATAAAAAGCCTTCTGTTTGGACCGCCAAAACTCTCAGGGGAGCATTTGCAGCTATTTGGCACCATTTTTGAGTGAATTGCCGAAAGTCAGATTTTTTATGAAATTGTGACCCCGGGGCTTAGGCATTTTTTCAAAAAAATATTCTTCTGCCGGTTAAGTTGTCAAGGGCTGATTTCTTGTACTGTGATAAAAAGCCTTCTGATTCGACCGCCAAACCTCTCTGGGGAGCATTTGCAACCGTTTGGCACCATTTTTGAGTGAATTGCCGAAAGTCAGATTTTTCATGAAATTGTGACCCCGGGGCTTAGGGCTTTTTTCAAAAAAATCTTCTTCTGCCTGGCCACAGTCAGATTTTTGATGAAATTGTGACCCCGGGGCTTAGGGATTTTTTCAAAAAAAATTTTTCTGATGGTAAAGTTGTTGAGGGCTGATTTCTTGTCCTGTGATAAAAGGCCTTCTGTTTCGACCGCCAAAACTCTCAGGGGAGCATTTGCAACCGTTTGGCACCATTTTTGAGTGAATTGGCCACAGTCAGATTTTTGATGAAATTGTGACCCCGGGGCTTAGGGATTTTTTCAAAAAAATCTTCTTCTGCCGGTTAAGTTGTCAACTGCTTATTTCTTGTCCTGTGATAAAAAGCCTTCTGTTTTGACCGCCAAACCTCTCAGGGGAGCATTTGCAACCGTTTGGCACCATTTTTGAGTGAATTGGCCAAAGTCAGATTTTTGATGAAATTGTGACCCCGGGGCTTAGGCATTTTTTCAAAAAAATATTCTTCTTCCGGTTAAGTTGTCAAGTGCTGATTTCTTGTCCTCTGAGAAAAGGCATTCTGTTTCGACCGCCAAAACTCTCAGGGGAGCATTTGCAACCGTTTGGCACCATTTTTGAGTGAATTGGCCAAAGTCAGATTTTTCATGAAATTGTGACCCCGGGGCTTAGGGATTTTTTCAAAAAAATCTTCTTCTGCCGGTTAAGTTGTCAAGGGCTGATTTCTTGTCCTCTGATAAAAGGCATTCTGTTTCGACCGCCAAAACTCTCAGGGGAGCATTTGCAACCGTTTGGCACCATTTTTGAGTGAATTGCCGAAAGTCAGATTTTTCATGAAATTGTAACCCCGGGCGGGGCTTAGGGATTTTTTCAAAAAAATCTTCTTCTGCCGGTTAAGTTGTCAAGTCCTGATTTCTTGTACTGTGATAAAAAGCCTTCTGATTCGACCGCCAAACCTCTCTGGGGAGCATTTGCAACCGTTTGGCACGATTTTTGAGTGAATTGGAGAACGTCAGATTTTTGATGAAATTGTAACCCCGGGGCTTAGGGATTTTTTCAAAAAATCTTTTTCTGATGGTAAAGTTGTTGAGGGCTGATTTCTTGTCCTGTGATAAAAGGCCTTCTGTTTCGACCGCCAAAACTCTCAGGGGAGCATTTGCAACCGTTTGGCACCATTTTTGAGTGAATTGGCCACAGTCAGATTTTTGATGAAATTGTGACCCCGGGGCTTAGGGCTTTTTTCAAAAAAATCTTCTTCTGTTGATGAAGTTGTCAAGGGCTGATTTCCTTTCCTGTGATAAAAAACCTTCTGTTTCGACCGCCAAACCTCTCAGGGGAGCACTTGCAACCATTTGGCACCATTTTTGAGTGAATTGCCGAAAGTCAGATTTTTCATGAAATTGTGACCCCGGGGCTTAGGGATTTTTTCAAAAAATCTTTTTCTAATGGTAAAGTTGTCGAGGGCTGATTTCTTGTCCTGTGATAAAAGGCCTTCTGTTTCGACTGCCAAAACTCTCAGGGGAGCATTTGCAACCGTTTGGCACCATTTTTGAGTGAATTGGCCACAGTCAGATTTTTGATGAAATTGTGACCCCGGGGCTTAGGGATTTTTTCAAAGAAATCTTCTTCTGCCGGTTAAGTTATCAACTGCTTATTTCTTGTCCTGTGATAAAAAGCCTTCTGTTTCGACCGCCAAAATTTTCAGGGGAGCATTTGCAACCGTTTGGCACCATTTTTGAGTGAATTGGCCAAAGTCAGATTTTTGATGAAATTGTGACCCCGGGGCTTAGGGATTTTTTCAAAAAAATCTTTTTCTGCCGGTTAAGTTGTCAAGGGCTGATTTCTTGTCCTCTGAGAAAAGGCATTCTGTTTCAACCGCCAAAACTCTCAGGGCAGCATTTGCAACCGTTTGCAACCATTTTTGAGTGAATTGGCCAAAGTCAGATTTTTGATGAAATTGTGACCCCGGGGCTTAGGGATTTTTTCAAAAAATCTTTTTCTGATGGTAAAGTTGTCGAGGGCTGATTTCTTGTCCTGTGATAAAAGGCCTTCTGTTTTGACCGCCAAAACTCTAAGGGGAGCATTTGCAACCGTTTGGCACCATGTTTGAGTGAATTGGCCAAAGTCAGATTTTTGATGAAATTGTGACCCCGGGGCTTAGGGATTTTTTCAAAAAAATCTTCTTCTGCCGGTTAAGTTGTCAACTGCTTATTTCTTGTCCTGTGATAAAAAGCCTTCTGTTTTGACCGCCAAACCTCTCAGGGGAGCATTTGCAACCGTTTGGCACCATTTTTGAGTGAATTGGCCAAAGTCAGATTTTTCATGAAATTGTGACCCCGGGGCTTAGGCATTTTTTCAAAAAAATATTCTTCTTCCGGTTAAGTTGTCAAGTGCTGATTTCTTGTCCTCTGATAAAAGGCATTCTGTTTCGACCGCCAAAACTCTCAGGGGAGCATTTGCAACCGTTTGGCACCATTTTTGAGTGAATTGGCCAAAGTCAGATTTTTTATGAAATTGTGACCCCTGGGCTTAGGGATTTTTTCAAAAAAATCTTCTTCGGCCGGTTAAGTTGTCAACTGCTTATTTCTTGTCCTGTGATAAAAAGCCTTCTGTTTCGACCGCCAAACCTCTCAGGGGAGCATTTGCAACCGTTTTGCACCATTTTTGAGTGAATTGGCCAAAGTCAGATTTTTGATGAAATTGTGACCCCGGGGCTTAGGGATTTTTTCAAAAAAATATTCTTCTTCCGGTTAAGTTGTCAAGGGCTGATTTCTTGTCCTCTGAGAAAAGGCATTCTGTTTCGACCGCCAAAACTCTCAGGGGAGCTTTTGCAACCGTTTGGCACCATTTTTGAGTGAATTGGCCAAAGTCAGATTTTTGATCAAATTGTGACCCCGGGGCTTAGGGATTTTTTCAAAAAATCTTTTTCTGAAGGTAAAGTTGTCAACTGCTTATTTCTTGTCCTGTGATAAAAAGCCTTCTGTTTCGACCGTCAAACCTCTCAGGGGAGCATTTGCAACTGTTTTGCACGATTTTTGAGTGAATAGGCCAAAGTCAGATTTTTGATGAAATTGTGACCCCGGGGCTTAGGGATTTTTTCAAAAAAATATTCTTCTTCCGGTTAAGTTGTCAAGGGCTGATTTCTTGTCCTCTGAGAAAAGGCATTCTGTTTCGACCGCCAAAACTCTCAGGGGAGCATTTGCAACCGTTTGGCACCATTTTTGAGTGAATTGGCCAAAGTCAGATTTTTCATGAAATTGTGACCCCGGGGCTTAGGGATTTTTTCAAAAAAATCTTCTTCTGCCGGTTAAGTTGTCAAGGGCTGATTTCTTGTCCTCTGATAAAAGGCATTCTGTTTCGACCGCCAAAACTCTCAGGGGAGCATTTGCAACCGTTTGGCACCATTTTTGAGTGAATTGGCCAAAGTCAGATTTTTGATGAAATTGTGAACCCCGGGGCTTAGGGATTTTTTCAAAAAAATATTCTTCTGCCGGTTAAGTTGTCAAGTGCTGATTTCTTGTACTGTGATAAAAAGCCTTCTGATTCGACCGCCAAACCTCTCTGGGGAGCATTTGCAACCGTTTGGCACGATTTTTGAGTGAATTGGAGAACGTCAGATTTTTGATGAAATTGTGACCCCGGGGCTTAGGGATTTTTTCAAAAAATCTTTTTCTGATGGCAAAGTTGTGGAGGGCTGATTTCTTGTCCTGTGATAAAAGGCCTTCTGTTTCAACCGCCAAAACTCTCAGGGGAGCATTTGCAACCGTTTGGCACCATTTTTGAGTGAATTGGCCACAGTCAGATTTTTGATGAAATTGTGACCCCGGGGCTTAGGGCTTTTTTCAAAAAAATCTTCTTCTGCCGGTTAAGTTGTCAAGGGCTGATTTCTTGTCCTGTGATAAAAGGCATTCTGTTTCGACCGCCAAAACTCTCAGGGGAGCTTTTGCAACCGTTCGGCACCATTTTTGAGTGAATTGGCCAAAGTCAGATTTTTGATGAAATTGTGACCCCGGGGCTTAGGGATTTTTTCAAAAAATCTTTTTCTGAAGGTAAAGTTGTCAACTGCTTATTTCTTGTCCTGTGATAAAAAGCCTTCTGTTTCGACCGTCAAACCTCTCAGGGGAGCATTTGCAACTGTTTTGCACGATTTTTGAGTGAATAGGCCAAAGTCAGATTTTTGATGAAATTGTGACCCCGGGGCTTAGGGATTTTTTCAAAAAAATATTCTTCTTCCGGTTAAGTTGTCAAGGGCTGATTTCTTGTCCTCTGAGAAAAGGCATTCTGTTTCGACCGCCAAAACTCTCAGGGGAGCATTTCCAACCGTTTGGCACCATTTTTGAGTGAATTGGCCAAAGTCAGATTTTTCATGAAATTGTGACCCCGGGGCTTAGGGATTTTTTCAAAAAAATCTTCTTCTGCCGGTTAAGTTGTCAAGGGCTGATTTCTTGTCCTCTGATAAAAGGCATTCTGTTTCGACCGCCAAAACTCTCAGGGGAGCATTTGCAACCGTTTGGCACCATTTTTGAGTGAATTGGCCAAAGTCAGATTTTTGATGAAATTGTGAACCCCGGGGCTTAGGGATTTTTTCAAAAAAATATTCTTCTGCCGGTTAAGTTGTCAAGTGCTGATTTCTTGTACTGTGATAAAAAGCCTTCTGATTCGACCGCCAAACCTCTCTGGGGAGCATTTGCAACCGTTTGGCACGATTTTTGAGTGAATTGGAGAACGTCAGATTTTTGATGAAATTGTGACCCCGGGGCTTAGGGATTTTTTCAAAAATTTCTTTTTCTGATGGCAAAGTTGTGGAGGGCTGATTTCTTGTCCTGTGATAAAAGGCCTTCTGTTTCAACCGCCAAAACTCTCAGGGGAGCATTTGCAACCGTTTTGCACCATTTTTGAGTGAATTGGCCACAGTCAGATTTTTGATGAAATTGTGACCCCGGGGCTTAGGGATTTTTTCAAAAAAATCTTTTTCTGATGGCAAAGTTGTCGAGGGCTGATTTCCTTTCCTGTGATAAAAAGCCTTGTGTTTCGACCGCCAAACCTCTCAGGGGAGCATTTGCAACCGTTTGGAACCATTTTTGAATGAATTGCCGAAAGTCAGATTTTTCATGAAATTGTGACCCCGGGGCTTAGGGATTTTTTCAAAAAAATCTTCTTCTGCCGGTTAGGTTGTCAACTGCTTATTTCTTGTACTGTGATAAAAAGCCTTCTGTTTCGACCGCCAAACCTCTCTGGGGAGCATTTGCAACCGTTTGGCACCATTTTTGAGTGAATTGCCGAAAGTCAGATTTTTGATGAAATTGTGACCCCGGGGCTTAGGGATTTTTTCAAAAAAATCTTCTTCTGCCGGTTAAGTTGTCAAGGGCTGATTTCTTGTCCTGTGATAAAAGGCCTTCTGTTTCGACCGCCAAAACTCTCAGGGGAGCATTTGCAACCGTTTGGCACCTTTTTTGAGTGAATTGGCCAAAGTCAGATTTTTTATGAAATTGTGACCCCGGGGCTTGGGGATTTTTTCTAAAAAATCTTCTTCTGTTGATGAAGTTGTCAAGGGCTGATTTCCTTTCCTGTGTTAAAAAGCCTTCTGTTTCGACCGCCAAAATTTTCAGGGGAGCATTTGCAACCGTTTGGCACCATTTTTGAGTGAATTGCCGAAAGTCAGATTTTTTTATGAAATCATGACCCCGGGTCTTAGGGATTTTTTCAAAAAAATCTTTTTCTGCCGGTTAAGTTTTCGAGGGCTGATTTCTTGTCCTGTGATAAAAAGCCAACTGTTTCGACCGCCAAAATTATCAGGGGAGCATTTGCAACCATTTGGCACCATTTTTGAGTGAATTGCCGAAACTCAGATTTTTCATGAAATTGTGACCCCGGGGCTTAGGGATTTTTTCAAAAAATCTTTTTCTGATGGCAAAGTTTTCGAGGGCTGATTTCTTATCCTGTGATAAAAAGCCTTCTGTTTCGACCGCCAAAACTCTCAGGGGAGCATTTGCAACCGTTTGGCACCATTTTTGAGTGAATTGGCCAAAGTCAGATTTTTGATGAAATTGTGAACCCCGGGGCTTAGGGATTTTTTCAAAAAAATATTCTTCTGCCGGTTAAGTTGTCAAGTGCTGATTTCTTGTACTGTGATAAAAAGCCTTCTGATTCGACCGCCAAACCTCTCTGGGGAGCATTTGCAACCGTTTGGCACGATTTTTGAGTGAATTGGAGAACGTCAGATTTTTGATGAAATTGTGACCCCGGGGCTTAGGGATTTTTTCAAAAATTTCTTTTTCTGATGGCAAAGTTGTGGAGGGCTGATTTCTTGTCCTGTGATAAAAGGCCTTCTGTTTCAACCGCCAAAACTCTCAGGGGAGCATTTGCAACCGTTTTGCACCATTTTTGAGTGAATTGGCCACAGTCAGATTTTTGATGAAATTGTGACCCCGGGGCTTAGGGATTTTTTCAAAAAAATCTTTTTCTGATGGCAAAGTTGTCGAGGGCTGATTTCCTTTCCTGTGATAAAAAGCCTTGTGTTTCGACCGCCAAACCTCTCAGGGGAGCATTTGCAACCGTTTGGAACCATTTTTGAATGAATTGCCGAAAGTCAGATTTTTCATGAAATTGTGACCCCGGGGCTTAGGGATTTTTTCAAAAAAATCTTCTTCTGCCGGTTAGGTTGTCAACTGCTTATTTCTTCTACTGTGATAAAAAGCCTTCTGTTTCGACCGCCAAACCTCTCTGGGGAGCATTTGCAACCGTTTGGCACCATTTTTGAGTGAATTGCCGAAAGTCAGATTTTTGATGAAATTGTGACCCCGGGGCTTAGGGATTTTTTCAAAAAAATCTTCTTCTGCCGGTTAAGTTGTCAAGGGCTGATTTCTTGTCCTGTGATAAAAGGCCTTCTGTTTCGACCGCCAAAACTCTCAGGGGAGCATTTGCAACCGTTTGGCACCTTTTTTGAGTGAATTGGCCAAAGTCAGATTTTTTATGAAATTGTGACCCCGGGGCTTGGGGATTTTTTCTAAAAAATCTTCTTCTGTTGATGAAGTTGTCAAGGGCTGATTTCCTTTCCTGTGTTAAAAAGCCTTCTGTTTCGACCGCCAAAATTTTCAGGGGAGCATTTGCAACCGTTTGGCACCATTTTTGAGTGAATTGCCGAAAGTCAGATTTTTTTATGAAATCATGACCCCGGGTCTTAGGGATTTTTTCAAAAAAATCTTTTTCTGCCGGTTAAGTTTTCGAGGGCTGATTTCTTGTCCTGTGATAAAAAGCCAACTGTTTCGACCGCCAAAATTATCAGGGGAGCATTTGCAACCATTTGGCACCATTTTTGAGTGAATTGCCGAAACTCAGATTTTTCATGAAATTGTGACCCCGGGGCTTAGGGATTTTTTCAAAAAATCTTTTTCTGATGGCAAAGTTTTCGAGGGCTGATTTCTTATCCTGTGATAAAAAGCCTTCTGTTTCGACCGCCAAAACTCTCAGGGGAGCATTTGCAACCATTTGGCACCATTTTTGAGTGAATTGCCGAAAGTCAGATTTTTGATGAAATTGTGACCCCGGGGCTTGGGGATTTTTTCAAAAAAATGTTCTTCTGCCGGTTAAGTTGTCAAGGGCTGATTTCTTGTACTGTGATAAAGAGCCTTCTGATTCGACCGCCAAATCTCTCAGGGGAGCATTTGCAACCATTTGGCACCATTTTTGAGTGAATTGCCGAAAGTCAGACTTTTGATGAAATTGTGACCCCGGGGCTTAGAGATTTTTTCAAAAAAATCTTTTTCTGATGGTAAAGTTGTCGAGGGCTGATTTCTTGTCCTTTGATAAAAAGCCTTCTGTTTCGACTGCCAAAACTCTCAGGGGAGCATTTGCAACCGTTTGCAACCATTTTTGAGTGAATTGGCCAAAGTCAGATTTTTCATGAAATTGTGACCCCGGGGCTTAGGGATTTTTTCAAAAAAATCTTCTTCTGCCGGTTCGGTTGTCAACTGCTTATTTCTTGTACTGTGATAAAAAAGCCTTCTGATTCGACCGCCAAACCTCTCTGGGGAGCATTTGCAACTGTTTGGCACGATTTTTTAGTTAATTGGAGAACGTCAGATTTTTGATGAAATTGTGACCCCGGGGCTTAGGGATTTTTTCAAAAAATCTTTTTCTGATGGCAAAGTTGTCGAGGGCTGATTTCTTGTCCTGTGATAAAAAGGCCTTCTGTTTCGACCGCCAAAACTCTCAGGGGAGCATTTGCAACCGTTTGGCACCATTTTTGAGTGAATTGCCGAAAGTCAGATTTTTCATGAAATTGTGACCCCGGGGCTTAGGGATTTTTTCAAAAATATATTCTTCTGCCGGTTAAGTTTTCGAGGGCTGATTTCTTGTCCTGTGATAAAAAGCCTTCTGTTTCGACCGCCAAAACTCTCAGGGGAGCATTTGCAGCTATTTGGCACCATTTTTGATTAAATTGCCGAAAGTCAGATTTTTTATGAAATTGTGACCCCGGGGCTTAGGCATTTTTTCAAAAAAATATTCTTCTGCCGGTTAAGTTGTCAAGGGCTGATTTCTTGTACTGTGATAAAAAGCCTTCTGATTCGACCGCCAAACCTCTCTGGGGAACATTTGCAACCGTTTGGCACCATTTTTGAGTGAATTGCCGAAAGTCAGATTTTTCATGAAATTGTGACCCCGGGGCTTAGGGATTTTTTCAAAAAAATCTTCTTCTGCCGGTTCGGTTGTCAACTGCTTATTTCTTGTACTGTGATAAAAAGCCTTCTGATTCGACCGCCAAACCTCTCAGGGGAGCATTTGCAAACGTTTGGCACCATGTTTGAGTGAATTGGCCAAAGTCTGATTTTTGATGAAATTGTGACCCCTGGGCTTAGGGATTTTTTCAAAAAAATCTTTTTCTGATGGTAAAGTTGTAGATGGCTTATTTCTTGTCCTGTGATAAAAAGCCTTCCGTTTCGACCGCCAAAATTTTCAGGGGAGCATTTGCAACCGTTTGCAACCATTTTTGAGTGAATTGCCGAAAGTCAGATTTTTCATGAAAATGTGACCCCGGGGCTTACGGATTTTTTCAAAAAATCTTTTTCTGATGGCAAAGTTGTCGAGGGCTGATTTCTTGTCCTGTGATAAAAGGCCTTCTGTTTCAACCGCCAAAACTCTCAGGGCAGCATTTGCAACCGTTTGGCACCATATTTGAGTGAAGTGGCCAAAGTCAGATTTTTTATGAAATTGTGACCCCGGGGCTTGGGGATTTTTTCAAAAAAATCTTCTTCTGCCGGTTAAGTTGTCAACTGCTTATTTCTTGTCCTGTGATAAAAGGCATTCTGTTTCGACCGCCAAAACTCTCAGGGGAGCATTTGCAACCGTTTGGCACCATTTTTGAGTGAATTGCCGAAAGTCAGATTTTTCATGAAATTGTGACCCCGGGGCTAAGGGATTTTTTCAAAAAATCTTTTTCTGATGGTAAAGTTGTCGAGGGCTGATTTCTTGTCCTGTGATAAAAGGCCTTCTGTTTCGACCGCCAAAACTCTCAGGGGAGCATTTGCAACCGTTTTGCACCATTTTTGAGTGAATTGGCCAAAGTCAGATTTTTGATGAAATTGTGACCCCGGGGCTTAGGGATTTTTTCAAAAAAATCTTTTTCTGATGGTAAAGTTGTAGATGGCTTATTTCTTGTCCTGTGATAAAAAGCCTTCTGTTTCGACCGCCAAAATTTTCAGGGGAGCATTTGCAACCGTTTGCAACCATTTTTGAGTGAATTGCCGAAAGTCAGATTTTTTTATGAAATCATGACCCAGGGGCTTAGGGATTTTTTCAAAAAAATCTTTTTCTGATGGTTAAGTTTTCGATGGCTGATTTCTTCTCCTGTGATAAAAAGCCTTCTGTTACGACCGCCAAAATTTTCAGGGGAGCATTTCCAACCGTTTGCAACCATTTTTGAGTGAATTGGCCAAAGTCAGATTTTTCATGAAATTGTGACCCCGGGGCTTAGGGATTTTTTCAAAAAAATATTCTTCTGCCGGTTAAGTTTTCAACGGCTTATTTCTTGTCCTGTGATAAAAGGCCTTCTGTTTCAACCGCCAAAACTCTCAGGGCAGCATTTGCAACCGTTTGGCACCATATTTGAGTGAAGTGGCCAAAGTCAGATTTTTTATGAAATTGTGACCCCGGGGCTTGGGGATTTTTTCAAAAAAATCTTCTTCTGCCGGTTAAGTTGTCAACTGCTTATTTCTTGTCCTGTGATAAAAGGCATTCTGTTTCGACCGCCAAAACTCTCAGGGGAGCATTTGCAACCGTTTGGCACCATTTTTGAGTGAATTGCCGAAAGTCAGATTTTTCATGAAATTGTGACCCCGGGGCTAAGGGATTTTTTCAAAAAATCTTTTTCTGATGGTAAAGTTGTCGAGGGCTGATTTCTTGTCCTGTGATAAAAGGCCTTCTGTTTCGACCGCCAAAACTCTCAGGGGAGCATTTGCAACCGTTTTGCACCATTTTTGAGTGAATTGGCCAAAGTCAGATTTTTGATGAAATTGTGACCCCGGGGCTTAGGGATTTTTTCAAAAAAATCTTTTTCTGATGGTAAAGTTGTAGATGGCTTATTTCTTGTCCTGTGATAAAAAGCCTTCTGTTTCGACCGCCAAAATTTTCAGGGGAGCATTTGCAACCGTTTGCAACCATTTTTGAGTGAATTGCCGAAAGTCAGATTTTTTTATGAAATCATGACCCAGGGGCTTAGGGATTTTTTCAAAAAAATCTTTTTCTGATGGTTAAGTTTTCGATGGCTGATTTCTTCTCCTGTGATAAAAAGCCTTCTGTTACGACCGCCAAAATTTTCAGGGGAGCATTTCCAACCGTTTGCAACCATTTTTGAGTGAATTGGCCAAAGTCAGATTTTTCATGAAATTGTGACCCCGGGGCTTAGGGATTTTTTCAAAAAAATATTCTTCTGCCGGTTAAGTTTTCAACGGCTTATTTCTTGTCCTGTGATAAAAAGCCTTCTGTTTCGACCGCCAAAACTCTCAGGGGAGCATTTGCAGCCATTTGGCACCATTTTTGAGTGAATTGGCCAAAGTCAGATTTTTGATGAAATTGTGACCCCTGGGCTTAGGGATTTTTTCAAAAAAATCTTTTTCTGATGGTAAAGTTGTAGATGGCTTATTTCTTGTCCTGTGATAAAAAGCCTTCCGTTTCGACCGCCAAAATTTTCAGGGGAGCATTTGCAACCGTTTGCAACCATTTTTGAGTGAATTGACGAAAGTCAGATTTTTCATGAAAATGTGACCCCGGGGCTTAGGGATTTTTTCAAAAAAATATTCTTCTTCCGGTTAAGTTGTCAAGGGCTGATTTCTTGTCCTCTGATAAAAGGCATTCTGTTTCGACCGCCAAAACTCTCAGGGGAGCATTTGCAACCGTTTGGCACCATTTTTGAGTGAATTGGCCAAAGTCAGATTTTTGATGAAATTGTGACCCCGGGGCTTAGGGATTTTTTCAAAAAATCTTTTTCTGATGGTAAAGTTGTCGAGGGCTGATTTCTTGTCCTGTGATAAAAGGCCTTCTGTTTTTACCGCCAAAACTCTAAGGGGAGCATTTGCAACCGTTTGGCACCATGTTTGAGTGAATTGGCCAAAGTCAGATTTTTGATGAAATTGTGACCCCGGGGCTTAGGGATTTTTTCAAAAAAATCTTCTTCTGCCGGTTAAGTTGTCAACTGCTTATTTCTTGTCCTGTGATAAAAAGCCTTCTGTTTTGACCGCCAAACCTCTCAGGGGAGCATTTGCAACCGTTTGGCACCATTTTTGAGTGAATTGGCCAAAGTCAGATTTTTCATGAAATTGTGACCCCGGGGCTTAGGCATTTTTTCAAAAAAATATTCTTCTTCCGGTTAAGTTGTCAAGTGCTGATTTCTTGTCCTCTGATAAAAGGCATTCTGTTTCGACCGCCAAAACTCTCAGGGGAGCATTTGCAACCGTTTGGCACCATTTTTGAGTGAATTGGCCAAAGTCAGATTTTTTTATGAAATCATGACCCCGGGGCTTAGGGATTTTTTCAAAAAAATGTTCTTCTGCCGGTTAGGTTGTCAACTGCTTATTTCTTGTCCTGTGATAAAAAGGCCTTCTGTTTCGACCGCCAAAACTCTCAGGGGAGCATTTGCAACCGTTTGGCACCATTTTTGAGTGAATTGCAGAAAGTCAGATTTTTCATGAAATTGTGACCCCGGGGCTTAGGGATTTTTTCAAAAAAATATTCTTCTGCCGGTTAAGTTTTCGAGGGCTGATTTGTTGTCCTGTGATAAAAAGCCTTCTGTTTCGACCGCCAAAACTCTCAGGGGAGCATTTGCAGCTATTTGGCACCATTTTTGAGTGAATTGCCGAAAGTCAGATTTTTTATGAAATTGTGACCCCGGGGCTTAGGCATTTTTTCAAAAAAATATTCTTCTGCCGGTTAAGTTGTCAAGGGCTGATTTCTTGTACTGTGATAAAAAGCCTTCTGATTCGACCGCCAAACCTCTCTGGGGAGCATTTGCAACCGTTTGGCACCATTTTAGAGTGAATTGCCGAAAGTCAGATTTTTGATGAAATTGTGACCCCGGGGCTTAGGGATTTTTTCAAAAAAATCTTCTTCTGCCGGTTCGGTTGTCAACTGCTTATTTCTTGTACTGTGATAAAAAGCCTTCTGATTCGACCGCCAAACCTCTCAGGGGAGCATTTGCAAACGTTTGGCACCATGTTTGAGTGAATTGGCCAAAGTCAGATTTTTGATGAAATTGTGACCCCTGGGCTTAGGGATTTTTTCAAAAAAATCTTTTTCTGATGGTAAAGTTGTAGATGGCTTATTTCTTGTCCTGTGATAAAAAGCCTTCCGTTTCGACCGCCAAAATTTTCAGGGGAGCATTTGCAACCGTTTGCAACCATTTTTGAGTGAATTGACGAAAGTCAGATTTTTCATGAAAATGTGACCCCGGGGCTTAGGGATTTTTTCAAAAAAATATTCTTCTTCCGGTTAAGTTGTCAAGGGCTGATTTCTTGTCCTCTGATAAAAGGCATTCTGTTTCGACCGCCAAAACTCTCAGGGGAGCATTTGCAACCGTTTGGCACCATTTTTGAGTGAATTGGCCAAAGTCAGATTTTTGATGAAATTGTGACCCCGGGGCTTAGGGATTTTTTCAAAAAATCTTTTTCTGATGGTAAAGTTGTCGAGGGCTGATTTCTTGTCCTGTGATAAAAGGCCTTCTGTTTTGACCGCCAAAACTCTAAGGGGAGCATTTGCAACCGTTTGGCACCATGTTTGAGTGAATTGGCCAAAGTCAGATTTTTGATGAAATTGTGACCCCGGGGCTTAGGGATTTTTTCAAAAAATCTTTTTCTGATGGTAAAGTTGTCGAGGGCTGATTTCTTATCCTGTGATAAAAGGCCTTCTGTTTCAACCGCCAAAACTCTCAGGGCAGCATTTGCAACCATTTGGCACCATTTTTGAGTGAAGTGGCCAAAGTCAGATTTTTTATGAAATTGTGACCCCGGGACTTGGGAATTTTTTCAAAAAAATCTTCTTCTGCCGGTTAAGTTGTCAACTGCTTATTTCTTGTCCTGTGATAAAAAGCCTTCTGTTTCGACCGCCAAACCTCTCAGGGGAGCATTTGCAACCGTTTGGCACCATTTTTGAGTGAATTGCCGAAAGTCACATTTTTCATGAAATTGTAACCCCGGGCGGGGCTTAGGGATTTTTTCAAAAAAATCTTCTTCTGCCGGTTAAGTTGTCAAGGGCTGATTTCTTGTCCTCTGATAAAAGGCATTCTGTTTCGACCGCCAAAACTCTCAGGGGAGCATTTGCAACCGTTTGGCACCATTTTTGAGTGAATTGGCCAAAGTCAGATTTTTGATGAAATTGTGACCCCGGGGCTTAGGGATTTTTTCAAAAAAATATTCTTCTGCCGGTTAAGATGTCAAGGGCTTATTTCTTGTCCTGTGATAAAAGGCATTCTGTTTCGACCGCCAAAACTCTCAGGGGAGCATTTGCAACCGTTTGGCACCATTTTTGAGTGAATTGGCCACAGTCAGATTTTTGATGAAATTGTGACCCCGGGGCTTAGGGATTTTTTCAAAAAAATATTCTTCTGCCGGTTAAGTTTTCGAGGGCTGATTTCTTGTCCTGTTTTAAAAAGCCTTCTGTTTCGACCGCCAAATCTCTCAGGGGAGCATTTGCAACCATTTGGCACCATTTTTGACTAAATTGCCGAAAGTCAGATTTTTGATGAAATTGTGACCCCGGGGCTTAGAGATTTTTTCAAAAAAATCTTTTTCTGATGGTAAAGTTGTAGATGGCTTATTTCTTGTCCTGTGATAAAAAGCCTTCTGTTACGACCGCCAAAATTTTCAGGGGAGCATTTGCAACCGTTTGCAACCATTTTTGAGTGAATTGGCCAAAGTCAGATTTTTCATGAAATTGTGACCCCGGGGCTTAGGGTTTTTTTCAAAAAAATCTTCTTCTGCCGGTTAGGTTGTCAACTGCTGATTTCTTGTACTGTGATAAAAAGCCTTCTGATTCGACCGCCAAACCTCTCTGGGGAGCATTTGCAACCGTTTGGCACCATTTTAGAGTGAATTGGAGAACGTCAGATTTTTGATGAAATTGTGACCCCGGGGCTTAGGGATTTTTTCAAAAAATCTTTTTCTGATGGCAAAGTTGTCGAGGGCTGATTTCTTGTCCTGTGATAAAAAGGCCTTCTGTTTCGACCGCCAAAACTCTCAGGGGAGCATTTGCAACCGTTTGGCACCATTTTTGAGTGAATTGCCGAAAGTCAGATTTTTCATGAAATTGTGACCCCGGGGCTTAGGGATTTTTTCAAAAAAATATTCTTCTGCCGGTTAAGTTTTCGAGGGCTGATTTCTTGTCCTGTGATAAAAAGCCTTCTGTTACGACCGCCAAAACTCTCAGGGGAGCATTTGCAGCCATTTGGCACCATTTTTGAGTGAATTGCCGAAAGTCAGATTTTTTATGAAATTGTGACCCCGGGGCTTAGGGATTTTTTCAAAAAAATATTCTTCTGCCGGTTAAGTTGTCAACTGCTTATTTCTTGTCCTGTGATAAAAAGCCTTCTGTTTCGACCGCCAAACCTCTCAGGGGAGCATTTGCAAACGTTTGGCACCATGTTTGAGTGAATTGGCCAAAGTCAGATTTTTGATGAAATTGTGACCCCGGGGCTTAGGGATTTTTTCAAAAAATCTTTTTCTGATGGTAAAGTTGTCAACTGCTTATTTCTTGTCCTGTGATAAAAAGCCTTCTGTTTCGACCGCCAAACCTCTCAGGGGAGCATTTGCAACCGTTTGGCACCATTTTTGAGTGAATTGGCCACAGTCAGATTTTTGATGAAATTGTGACCCCGGGGCTTAGGGATTTTTTAAAAAAGTATTCTTCTGCCGGTTAAGTTTTCGAGGGCTGATTTCTTGTCCTGTTTTAAAAAGCCTTCTGTTTCGACCGCCAAATCTCTCAGGGGAGCATTTGCAACCATTTGGCACCATTTTTGACTAAATTGCCGAAAGTCAGATTTTTGATGAAATTGTGACCCCGGGGCTTAGAGATTTTTTCAAAAAAATCTTTTTCTAATGGTAAAGTTGTAGATGGCTTATTTCTTGTCCTGTGATAAAAAGCCTTCTGTTACGACCGCCAAAATTTTCAGGGGAGCATTTGCAACCGTTTGCAACCATTTTTGAGTGAATTGGCCAAAGTCAGATTTTTCATGAAATTGTGACCCCGGGGCTTAGGGATTTTTTCAAAAAAACTTTTTCTGATGGTAAAGTTGTCGAGGGCTGATTTCTTGTCCTGTGATAAAAGGCCTTCTGTTTCAACCACCAAAACTCTCAGGGCAGCATTTGCAACCGTTTGGCACCATTTTTGAGTGAAGTGGCCAAAGTCAGATTTTTTATGAAATTGTGACCCCGGGACTTGGGAATTTTTTCAAAAAAATCTTCTTCTGCCGGTTAAGTTGTCAACTGCTTATTTCTTGTCCTGTGATAAAAAGCCTTCTGTTTCGACCGCCAAACCTCTCAGGGGAGCATTTGCAAACGTTTGGCACCATTTTTGAGTGAATTGGCCAAAGTCAGATTTTTCATGAATTTGTGACCCCGGGGCTTAGGGATTTTTTCAAAAAAATCTTCTTCTGCCGGTTAAGTTGTCAAGGGCTGATTTCTTGTCCTCTGATAAAAGGCATTCTGTTTCGACCGCCAAAACTCTCAGGGGAGCATTTGCAACCGTTTGGCACCATTTTTGAGTGAATTGGCCAAAGTCAGATTTTTGATGAAATTGTGACCCCGGGGCTTAGGGATTTTTTCAAAAAAATATTCTTCTGCCGGTTAAGTTGTCAAGGGCTTATTTCTTGTCCTGTGATAAAAGGCCTTCTGTTTCAACCGCCAAAACTCTCAGGGGAGCATTTGCAACCGTTTGGCAGCATTTGTGAGTGAATTGGCCACAGTCAGATTTTTGATGAAATTGTGACCCCGGGGCTTAGGGATTTTTTCAAAAAAATCTTCTTCTGCCGGTTAAGTTGTCAAGGGCTGATTTCTTGTCCTCTGAAAAAAGGCATTCTGTTTCGACCGCCAAAACTCTCAGGGGAGCATTTGCAACCGTTTGGCACCATTTTTGAGTGAATTGGCCAAAGTCAGATTTTTTATGAAATTGTGACCCCGGGGCTTAGGGATTTTTTCAAAAAATCTTTTTCTGATGGTAAAGTTGTCGAGGGCTGATTTCTTGTCCTGTGATAAAAGGCCTTCTGTTTCAACCGCCAAAACTCTCAGGGCAGCATTTGCAACCGTTTGGCACCATTTTTGAGTGAAGTGGCCAAAGTCAGATTTTTTATGAAATTGTGACCCCGGGACTTGGGAATTTTTTCAAAAAAATCTTCTTCTGCCGGTTAAGTTGTCAACTGCTTATTTCTTGTCCTGTGATAAAAAGCCTTCTGTTTCGACCGCCAAACCTCTCAGGGGAGCATTTGCAACCGTTTGGCACCATTTTTGAGTGAATTTCCGAAAGTCAGATTTTTCATGAAATTGTGACCCCGGGCGGGGCTTAGGGATTTTTTCAAAAAAATCTTCTTCTGCCGGTTAAGTTGTCAAGGGCTGATTTCTTGTCCTCTGATAAAAGGCATTCTGTTTCGACCGCCAAAACTCTCAGGGGAGAATTTGCAACCGTTTGGCACCATTTTTGAGTGAATTGGCCAAAGTCAGATTTTTGATGAAATTGTGACCCCGGGGCTTAGGGATTTTTTCAAAAAAATCTTCTTCTGCCGGTTAGGTTGTCAACTGCTTATTTCTTGTACTGTGATAAAAAGCCTTCTGATTCGACCGCCAAACTTCTCTGGGGAGCATTTGCAACCGTTTGGCACGATTTTTGAGTGAATTGGAGAACGTCAGATTTTTGATGAAATTGTGACCCCGGGGCTTAGGGATTTTTTCAAAAAATCTTTTTCTGATGGCAAAGTTGTCGAGGGCTGATTTCTTGTCCTGTGATAAAAAGGCCTTCTGTTTCGACCGCCAAAACTCTCAGGGGAGCATTTGCAACCGTTTGGCACCATTTTTGAGTGAATTGCCGAAAGTCAGATTTTTCATGAAATTGTGACCCCGGGGCTTAGGGATTTTTTCAAAAAAATATTCTTCTGCCGGTTAAGTTTTCGAGGGCTCATTTCTTGTCCTGTGATAAAAAGCCTTCTGTTAGGACCGCCAAAACTCTCAGGGGAGCATTTGCAGCCATTTGGCACCATTTTTGAGTGAATTGCCGAAAGTCAGATTTTTTATGAAATTGTGACCCCGGGGCTTAGGCATTTTTTCAAAAAAATATTCTTCTGCCGGTTAAGTTGTCAACTGCTTATTTTTTGTCCTGTGGTAAAAAGCCTTCTGTTTCGACCGCCAAACCTCTCTTGGGAGCATTTGCAACCGTTTGGCACCATTTTTGAGTGAATTGGCCAAAGTCAGATTTTTTATGAAATTGTGACCCCGGGGCTTAGGGATTTTTTCAAAAAATCTTTTTCTGATGGCAAAGTTGTCGAGGGCTGATTTCTTGTCCTGTGATAAAAAGGCCTTCTGTTTCGACCGCCAAAACTCTCAGGGGAGCATTTGCAACCGTTTGGCACCATTTTTGAGTGAATTGCCGAAAGTCAGATTTTTCATGAAATTGTGACCCCGGGGCTTAGGGATTTTTTCAAAAAATCTTTTTCTGATGGTAAAGTTGTCGAGGGCTGATTTCTTGTCCTGTGATTAAAGGCCTTCTGTTTTGACCGCCAAAACTCTCAGGGGAGCATTTGCAACCGTTTGGCACCATTTTTGAGTGAATTGGCCAAAGTCAGATTTTTTATGAAATTGTGACCCCGGGGCTTAGGGATTTTTTCAAAAAATCTTTTTCTGATGGTAAAGTTGTCGAGGGCTGATTTCTTGTCCTGTGATAAAAGGCCTTCTGTTTCAACCGCCAAAACTCTCAGGGCAGCATTTGCAACCGTTTGGCACCATTTTTGAGTGAAGTGGCCAAAGTCAGATTTTTTATGAAATTGTGACCCCGGGACTTGGGAATTTTTTCAAAAAAATCTTCTTCTGCCGGTTAAGTTGTCAACTGCTTATTTCTTGTCCTGTGATAAAAAGCCTTCTGTTTCGACCGCCAAACCTCTCAGGGGAGCATTTGCAACCGTTTGGCACCATTTTTGAGTGAATTTCCGAAAGTCAGATTTTTCATGAAATTGTGACCCCGGGCGGGGCTTAGGGATTTTTTCAAAAAAATCTTCTTCTGCCGGTTAAGTTGTCAAGGGCTGATTTCTTGTCCTCTGATAAAAGGCATTCTGTTTCGACCGCCAAAACTCTCAGGGGAGAATTTGCAACCGTTTGGCACCATTTTTGAGTGAATTGGCCAAAGTCAGATTTTTGATGAAATTGTGACCCCGGGGCTTAGGGATTTTTTCAAAAAAATCTTCTTCTGCCGGTTAGGTTGTCAACTGCTTATTTCTTGTACTGTGATAAAAAGCCTTCTGATTCGACCGCCAAACTTCTCTGGGGAGCATTTGCAACCGTTTGGCACGATTTTTGAGTGAATTGGAGAACGTCAGATTTTTGATGAAATTGTGACCCCGGGGCTTAGGGATTTTTTCAAAAAATCTTTTTCTGATGGCAAAGTTGTCGAGGGCTGATTTCTTGTCCTGTGATAAAAAGGCCTTCTGTTTCGACCGCCAAAACTCTCAGGGGAGCATTTGCAACCGTTTGGCACCATTTTTGAGTGAATTGCCGAAAGTCAGATTTTTCATGAAATTGTGACCCCGGGGCTTAGGGATTTTTTCAAAAAAATATTCTTCTGCCGGTTAAGTTTTCGAGGGCTCATTTCTTGTCCTGTGATAAAAAGCCTTCTGTTAGGACCGCCAAAACTCTCAGGGGAGCATTTGCAGCCATTTGGCACCATTTTTGAGTGAATTGCCGAAAGTCAGATTTTTTATGAAATTGTGACCCCGGGGCTTAGGCATTTTTTCAAAAAAATATTCTTCTGCCGGTTAAGTTGTCAACTGCTTATTTTTTGTCCTGTGATAAAAAGCCTTCTGTTTCGACCGCCAAACCTCTCTTGGGAGCATTTGCAACCGTTTGGCACCATTTTTGAGTGAATTGGCCAAAGTCAGATTTTTTATGAAATTGTGACCCCGGGGCTTAGGGATTTTTTCAAAAAATCTTTTTCTGATGGCAAAGTTGTCGAGGGCTGATTTCTTGTCCTGTGATAAAAAGGCCTTCTGTTTCGACCGCCAAAACTCTCTGGGGAGCATTTGCAACCGTTTGGCACCATTTTTGAGTGAATTGCCGAAAGTCAGATTTTTCATGAAATTGTGACCCCGGGGCTTAGGGATTTTTTCAAAAAAATATTCTTCTGCCGGTTAAGTTTTCGAGGGCTGATTTCTTGTCCTGTGATTAAAGGCCTTCTGTTTTGACCGCCAAAACTCTCAGGGGAGCATTTGCAACCGTTTGGCACCATTTTTGAGTGAATTGGCCAAAGTCAGATTTTTGATGAAATTGTGACCCCTGGGCTTAGGGATTTTTTCAAAAAAATCTTCTTCTGCCGGTTAAGTTGTCAACTGCTTATTTCTTGTCCTGTGATAAAAAGCCTTCTGTTTCGACCGCCAAACCTCTCAGGGGAGCATTTGCAACCGTTTTGCACCATTTTTGAGTGAATTGGCCAAAGTCAGATTTTTGATGAAATTGTGACCCCGGGGCTTAGGGATGTTTTCAAAAAAATATTCTTCTTCCGGTTAAGTTGTCAAGGGCTGATTTCTTGTCCTCTGAGAAAAGGCATTCTGTTTCGACCGCCAAAACTCTCAGGGGAGCATTTGCAACCGTTTGGCACCATTTTTGAGTGAATTGGCCAAAGTCAGATTTTTTATGAAATTGTGACCCCGGGGCTTAGGGATTTTTTCAAAAAATCTTTTTCTGATGGTAAAGTTGTCGAGGGCTGATTTCTTGTCCTGTGATAAAAGGCCTTCTGTTTCAACCGCCAAAACTCTCAGGGCAGCATTTGCAACCGTTTGGCACCATTTTTGAGTGAAGTGGCCAAAGTCAGATTTTTGATGAAATTGTGACCCCGGGGCTTGGGGATTTTTTCAAAAAAATCTTCTTCTGCTGGTTAAGTTGTCAACTGCTTATTTCTTGTCCTGTGATAAAAAGCCTTCTGTTTCGACTGCCAAACCTCTCAGGGGAGCATTTGCAACCGTTTGGCACCATTTTTGAGTGAATTGCCGAAAGTCAGATTTTTTATGAAATTGTGACCCCGGGGCTTAGGGATTTTTTCAAAAAAATATTCTTCTGCCGGTTAAGTTGTCAAGGGCTGATTTCTTGTCCTCTGATAAAAGGCATTCTGTTTCGACCGCCAAAACTCTCAGGGGAGCATTTGCAACCGTTTGGCACCATTTTTGAGTGAATTGGCCAAAGTCAGATTTTTGATGAAATTGTGACCCCGGGGCTTAGGGATTTTTTCAAAAAATCTTTTTCTGATGGCAAAGTTGTCGAGGGCTGATTTCTTGTCCTGTGATAAAAAGGCCTTCTGTTTCGACCGCCAAAACTCTCTGGGGAGCATTTGCAACCGTTTGGCACCATTTTTGAGTGAATTGCCGAAAGTCAGATTTTTCATGAAATTGTGACCCCGGGGCTTAGGGATTTTTTCAAAAAAATATTCTTCTGCCGGTTAAGTTTTCGAGGGCTGATTTCTTGTCCTGTGATTAAAGGCCTTCTGTTTTGACCGCCAAAACTCTCAGGGGAGCATTTGCAACCGTTTGGCACCATTTTTGAGTGAATTGGCCAAAGTCAGATTTTTGATGAAATTGTGACCCCTGGGCTTAGGGATTTTTTCAAAAAAATCTTCTTCTGCCGGTTAAGTTGTCAACTGCTTATTTCTTGTCCTGTGATAAAAAGCCTTCTGTTTCGACCGCCAAACCTCTCAGGGGAGCATTTGCAACCGTTTTGCACCATTTTTGAGTGAATTGGCCAAAGTCAGATTTTTGATGAAATTGTGACCCCGGGGCTTAGGGATGTTTTCAAAAAAATATTCTTCTTCCGGTTAAGTTGTCAAGGGCTGATTTCTTGTCCTCTGAGAAAAGGCATTCTGTTTCGACCGCCAAAACTCTCAGGGGAGCATTTGCAACCGTTTGGCACCATTTTTGAGTGAATTGGCCAAAGTCAGATTTTTTATGAAATTGTGACCCCGGGGCTTAGGGATTTTTTCAAAAAATCTTTTTCTGATGGTAAAGTTGTCGAGGGCTGATTTCTTGTCCTGTGATAAAAGGCCTTCTGTTTCAACCGCCAAAACTCTCAGGGCAGCATTTGCAACCGTTTGGCACCATTTTTGAGTGAAGTGGCCAAAGTCAGATTTTTGATGAAATTGTGACCCCGGGGCTTGGGGATTTTTTCAAAAAAATCTTCTTCTGCTGGTTAAGTTGTCAACTGCTTATTTCTTGTCCTGTGATAAAAAGCCTTCTGTTTCGACTGCCAAACCTCTCAGGGGAGCATTTGCAACCGTTTGGCACCATTTTTGAGTGAATTGCCGAAAGTCAGATTTTTTATGAAATTGTGACCCCGGGGCTTAGGGATTTTTTCAAAAAAATATTCTTCTGCCGGTTAAGTTGTCAAGGGCTGATTTCTTGTCCTCTGATAAAAGGCATTCTGTTTCGACCGCCAAAACTCTCAGGGGAGCATTTGCAACCGTTTGGCACCATTTTTGAGTGAATTGGCCAAAGTCAGATTTTTGATGAAATTGTGACCCCGGGGCTTAGGGATTTTTTCAAAAAAATATTCTTCTGCCGGTTAAGTTGTCAAGGGCTGATTTCTTGTACTGTGATAAAAAGCCTTCTGTTTCGACCGCCAAACCTCTCAGGGGAGCATTTGCAAACATTTGGCACCATGTTTGAGTGAATTGGCCAAAGTCAGATTTTTGATGAAATTGTGACCCCGGGGCTTAGGGATTTTTTCAAAAAAATCTTCTTCTGCCGGTTAAGTTGTCAAGGGCTGATTTCTTGTACGGTGATAAAAAGCCTTCTGATTCGACCGCCAAACCTCTCTGGGGAGCATTTGCAACCGTTTGGCACCATTTTTGAGTGAATTGCCGAAAGTCAGATTTTTCATGAAATTGTGACCCCGGGGCTTAGGGATTTTTTCAAAAAAATATTCTTCTGCCGGTTAAGTTTTCGAGGGCTGATTTCTTGTCCTGTGATAAAAAGCCTTCTGTTTCGACCGCCAAAACTCTCAGGGGAGCATTTGCAGCCATTTGGCACCATTTTTGAGTGAATTGCCGAAAGTCAGATTTTTGATGAAATTGTGACCCCGGGGCTTAGGGATTTTTTCAAAAAAATATTCTTCTGCCGGTTAAGTTGTCAAGGGCTGATTTCTTGTACTGTGATAAAAAGCCTTCTGTTTCGACCGCCAAACCTCTCAGGGGAGCATTTGCAAACATTTGGCACCATGTTTGAGTGAATTGGCCAAAGTCAGATTTTTGATGAAATTGTGACCCCGGGGCTTAGGGATTTTTTCAAAAAAATCTTCTTCTGCCGGTTAAGTTGTCAAGGGCTGATTTCTTGTCCTCTGATAAAAGGCATTCTGTTTCGACCGCCAAACCTCTCTGGGGAGCATTTGCAACCGTTTGGCACGATTTTTGAGTGAATTGGAGAACGTCAGATTTTTGATGAAATTGTGACCCCGGGGCTTAGGGATTTTTTCAAAAAATCTTTTTCTGATGGCAAAGTTGTCGAGGGCTGATTTCTTGTCCTGTGATAAAAGGCCTTCTGTTTCAACCGCCAAAACTCTCAGGGGAGCATTTGCAACCGTTTGGCACCATTTTTGAGTGAATTGGCCACAGTCAGATTTTTCATGAAATTGTGACCCCGGGGCTTAGGGATTTTTTCAAAAAAATATTCTTCTGCCGGTTAAGTTTTCGAGGGCTGATTTCGTGTCCTGTGATAAAAAGCCTTCTGTTTCGACCGCCAAATCTCTCAGGGGAGCATTTGCAACCATTTGGCACCATTTTTGACTGAATTGCCGAAAGTCAGATTTTTGATGAAATTGTGACCCCGGGGCTTAGGGATTTTTTCAAAAAAATCTTTTTCTGATGGTAAAGTTGTAGATGGCTTATTTCTTGTCCTGTGATAAAAAGCCTTCTGTTACGACCGCCAAAATTTTCAGGGGAGCATTTGCAACCGTTTGCAACCATTTTTGAGTGAATTGGCCAAAGTCAGATTTTTCATGAAATTGTGACCCCGGGGCTTAGGGATTTTTTCAAAAAAATCTTCTTCTGCCGGTTAGGTTGTCAACTGCTGATTTCTTGTACTGTGATAAAAAGCCTTCTGATTCGACCGCCAAACCTCTCTTGGGAGCATTTGCAACCGTTTGGCACGATTTTTGAGTGAATTGGAGAACGTCAGATTTTTGATGAGATTGTGACCCCGGGGCTTAGGGATTTTTTCAAAAAATCTTTTTCTGATGGCAAAGTTGTCGAGGGCTGATTTCTTGTCCTGTGATAAAAAGGCCTTCTGTTTCGACCGCCAAAACTCTCAGGGGAGCATTTGCAACCGTTTGGCACCATTTTTGAGTGAATTGCCGAAAGTCAGATTTTTCATGAAATTGTGACCCCGGGGCTTAGGGATTTTTTCAAAAAAATCTTTTTCTGATGGTAAAGTTGTAGCTGGCTTATTTCTTGTCCTGTGATAAAAAGCCTTCTGTTACGACCGCCAAAACTCTCAGGGGAGCATTTGCAGCCATTTGGCACCATTTTTGAGTGAATTGCCGAAAGTCAGATTTTTTATGAAATTGTGACCCCGGGGCTTAGGCATTTTTTCAAAAAAATATTCTTCTGCCGGTTAAGTTGTCAACTGCTTATTTCTTGTCCTGTGATAAAAAGCCTTCTGTTTCGACCGCCAAACCTCTCAGGGGAGCATTTGCAAACGTTTGGCACCATGTTTGAGTGAATTGGCCAAAGTCAGATTTTTGATGAAATTGTGACCCCGGGGCTTAGGGATTTTTTCAAAAAAATATTCTTCTTCCGGTTAAGTTGTCAAGGGCTGATTTCTTGTCCTCTGAGAAAAGGCATTCTGTTTCGACCGCCAAAACTCTCAGGGGAGCATTTGCAACCGTTTGGCACCATTTTTGAGTGAATTGGCCAAAGTCAGATTTTTTATGAAATTGTGACCCTGGGGCTTAGGGATTTTTTCAAAAAATCTTTTTCTGATGGTAAAGTTGTCGAGGGCTGATTTCTTGTCCTGTGATAAAAGGCCTTCTGTTTCAACCGCCAAAACTCTCAGGGCAGCATTTGCAACCGTTTGGCACCATTTTTGAGTGAATTGGCCAAAGTCAGATTTTTGATGAAATTGTGACCCCGGGGCTTAGGGATTTTTTCAAAAAAATATTCTTCTGCCGGTTAAGTTGTCAAGGGCTGATTTCTTGTACTGTGATAAAAAGCCTTCTGATTCGACCGCCAAACCTCTCTGGGGAGCATTTGCAACCGTTTGGCACGATTTTTGAGTGAATTGGAGAACGTCAGATTTTTGATGAAATTGTGACCCCGGGGCTTAGGGATTTTTTCAAAAAATCTTTTTCTGATGGTAAAGTTGTAGATGGCTTATTTCTTGTCCTGTGATAAAAAGCCTTCCGTTTCGACCGCCAAAATTTTCAGGGGAGCATTTGCAACCGTTTGCAACCATTTTTGAGTGAATTGCCGAAAGTCAGATTTTTCATGAAATTGTGACCCCGGGGCTTAGGGATTTTTTCAAAAAATCTTTTTCTGATGGCAAAGTTGTCGAGGGCTGATTTCTTGTCCTGTGATAAAAGGCCTTCTGTTTCAACCGCCAAAACTCTCAGGGGAGCATTTGCAACCGTTTTGCACCATTTTTGAGTGAATTGGCCAAAGTCAGATTTTTGATGAAATTGTGACCCCGGGGCTTAGGGATTTTTTCAAAAAAATCTTCTTCTGCCGGTTAAGTTGTCAACTGCTTATTTCTTGTCCTGTGATAAAAAGCCTTCTGTTTCGACCGCCAAACCTTTCAGGGGAGCATTTGCAACCGTTTGGCACCATTTTTGAGTGAATTGGCCAAAGTCAGATTTTTCATGAAATTGTGACCCCGGGGCTTAGGGATTTTTTCAAAAAAATCTTCTTCTGCCGGTTAAGTTGTCAACTGCTTATTTCTTGTCCTGTGATAAAAAGCCTTCTGTTTCGACCGCCAAACCTCTCAGGGGAGCATTTGCAACCGTTTTGCACCATTTTTGAGTGAATTGGCCAAAGTCAGATTTTTGATGAAATTGTGACCCCGGGGCTTAGGGATTTTTTCAAAAAATCTTTTTCTGATGGTAAAGTTGTCGAGGGCTGATTTCTTGTCCTGTGATAAAAGGCCTTCTGTTTCAACCGCCAAAACTCTCAGGGCACCATTTGCAACCGTTTGGCACCATTTTTGAGTGAAGTGGCCAAAGTCAGATTTTTGATGAAATTGTGACCCCGGGGCTTGGGGATTTTTTCAAAAAAATCTTCTTCTGCCGGTTAAGTTGTCAACTGCTTATTTCTTGTCCTGTGATAAAAAGCCTTCTGTTTCGACCGCCAAACCTCTCTGGGGAGCATTTGCAACCGTTTGGCACCATTTTTGAGTGAATTGCCGAAAGTCAGATTTTTCATGAAATTGTGACCCCGGGGCTTAGGGATTTTTTCAAAAAAATCTTCTTCTGCCGGTTAAGTTGTCAAGGGCTGATTTCTTGTCCTCTGATAAAAGGCATTCTGTTTCGATCGCCAAAAATCTCAGGGGAGCATTTGCAACCGTTTGGCACCATTTTTGAGTGAATTGGCCAAAGTCAGATTTTTGATGAAATTGTGACCCCGGGGCTTGGGGATTTTTTCAAAAAAATATTCTTCTGCCGGTTAAGTTGTCAAGGGCTGATTTCTTGTAGTGTGATAAAAAGCCTACTGATTCGACCGCCAAACCTCTCTGGGGAGCATTTGCAACCGTTTGGCACGATTTTTGAGTGAATTGGAGAACGTCAGATTTTTGATGAAATTGTGACCCCGGGGCTTAGGCATTTTTTCAAAAAATCTTTTTCTGATGGCAAAGTTGTCGAGGGCTGATTTCTTGTCCTGTGATAAAAGGCCTTCTGTTTCAACCGCCAAAACTCTCAGGGGAGCATTTGCAACCGTTGGCACCATTTTTGAGTGAATTGGCCACAGTCAGATTTTTGATGAAATTGTGACCCCGGGGCTTAGGGATTTTTTCAAAAAATCTTTTTCTGATGGTAAAGTTGTTGAGGGCTGATTTCTTGTCCTGTGATAAAAGGCCTTCTGTTTCGACCGCCAAAACTCTCAGGGCAGCATTTGCAACCGTTTGGCACCATTTTTGAGTGAATTGGCCAAAGTCAGATTTTTTATGAAATTGTGACCCCGGGGCTTGGGGATTTTTTCAAAAAAATCTTCTTCTGCCGGTTAAGTTGTCAACTGCTTATTTCTTGTCCTGTGATAAAAGGCATTCTGTTTCGACCGCCAAACCTCTCAGGGGAGCATTTGCAACCGTTTGGCACCATTATTGAGTGAATTGCCGAAAGTCAGATTTTTCATGAAATTGTGACCCCGGGGCTTAGGGATTTTTTCAAAAAAATATTCTTCTGCCGGTTAAGTTTTCGAGGGCTGATTTCTTGTCCTGTGATAAAAAGCCTTCTGTTTCGACCGCCAAATCTCTCAGGGGAGCATTTGCAACCATTTGGCACCATTTTTGAGTGAATTGGCCAAAGTCAGATTTTTCATGAAATTGTGACCCCGGGGCTTAGGGATTTTTTCAAAAAAATATTCTTCTGCCGGTTAAGTTGTCAACTGCTTATTTTTTGTCCTGTGATAAAAAGCCTTCTGTTTCGACCGCCAAACCTCTCTTGGGAGCATTTGCAACCGTTTGGCACCATTTTTGAGTGAATTGGCCAAAGTCAGATTTTTTATGAAATTGTGACCCCGGGGCTTAGGGATTTTTTCAAAAAATCTTTTTCTGATGGCAAAGTTGTCGAGGGCTGATTTCTTGTCCTGTGATAAAAAGGCCTTCTGTTTCGACCGCCAAAACTCTCAGGGGAGCATTTGCAACCGTTTGGCACCATTTTTGAGTGAATTGCCGAAAGTCAGATTTTTCATGAAATTGTGACCCCGGGGCTTAGGGATTTTTTCAAAAAAATATTCTTCTGCCGGTTAAGTTTTCGAGGGCTGATTTCTTGTCCTGTGATTAAAGGCCTTCTGTTTTGACCGCCAAAACTCTCAGGGGAGCATTTGCAACCGTTTGGCACCATTTTTGAGTGAATTGGCCAAAGTCAGATTTTTGATGAAATTGTGACCCCTGGGCTTAGGGATTTTTTCAAAAAAATCTTCTTCTGCCGGTTAAGTTGTCAACTGCTTATTTCTTGTCCTGTGATAAAAAGCCTTCTGTTTCGACCGCCAAACCTCTCAGGGGAGCATTTGCAACCGTTTTGCACCATTTTTGAGTGAATTGGCCAAAGTCAGATTTTTGATGAAATTGTGACCCCGGGGCTTAGGGATGTTTTCAAAAAAATATTCTTCTTCCGGTTAAGTTGTCAAGGGCTGATTTCTTGTCCTCTGAGAAAAGGCATTCTGTTTCGACCGCCAAAACTCTCAGGGGAGCATTTGCAACCGTTTGGCACCATTTTTGAGTGAATTGGCCAAAGTCAGATTTTTTATGAAATTGTGACCCCGGGGCTTAGGGATTTTTTCAAAAAATCTTTTTCTGATGGTAAAGTTGTCGAGGGCTGATTTCTTGTCCTGTGATAAAAGGCCTTCTGTTTCAACCGCCAAAACTCTCAGGGCAGCATTTGCAACCGTTTGGCACCATTTTTGAGTGAAGTGGCCAAAGTCAGATTTTTTATGAAATTGTGACCCCGGGACTTGGGAATTTTTTCAAAAAAATCTTCTTCTGCCGGTTAAGTTGTCAACTGCTTATTTCTTGTCCTGTGATAAAAAGCCTTCTGTTTCGACCGCCAAACCTCTCAGGGGAGCATTTGCAACCGTTTGGCACCATTTTTGAGTGAATTTCCGAAAGTCAGATTTTTCATGAAATTGTGACCCCGGGCGGGGCTTAGGGATTTTTTCAAAAAAATCTTCTTCTGCCGGTTAAGTTGTCAAGGGCTGATTTCTTGTCCTCTGATAAAAGGCATTCTGTTTCGACCGCCAAAACTCTCAGGGGAGAATTTGCAACCGTTTGGCACCATTTTTGAGTGAATTGGCCAAAGTCAGATTTTTGATGAAATTGTGACCCCGGGGCTTAGGGATTTTTTCAAAAAAATCTTCTTCTGCCGGTTAGGTTGTCAACTGCTTATTTCTTGTACTGTGATAAAAAGCCTTCTGATTCGACCGCCAAACTTCTCTGGGGAGCATTTGCAACCGTTTGGCACGATTTTTGAGTGAATTGGAGAACGTCAGATTTTTGATGAAATTGTGACCCCGGGGCTTAGGGATTTTTTCAAAAAATCTTTTTCTGATGGCAAAGTTGTCGAGGGCTGATTTCTTGTCCTGTGATAAAAAGGCCTTCTGTTTCGACCGCCAAAACTCTCAGGGGAGCATTTGCAACCGTTTGGCACCATTTTTGAGTGAATTGCCGAAAGTCAGATTTTTCATGAAATTGTGACCCCGGGGCTTAGGGATTTTTTCAAAAAAATATTCTTCTGCCGGTTAAGTTTTCGAGGGCTCATTTCTTGTCCTGTGATAAAAAGCCTTCTGTTAGGACCGCCAAAACTCTCAGGGGAGCATTTGCAGCCATTTGGCACCATTTTTGAGTGAATTGCCGAAAGTCAGATTTTTTATGAAATTGTGACCCCGGGGCTTAGGCATTTTTTCAAAAAAATATTCTTCTGCCGGTTAAGTTGTCAACTGCTTATTTTTTGTCCTGTGATAAAAAGCCTTCTGTTTCGACCGCCAAACCTCTCTTGGGAGCATTTGCAACCGTTTGGCACCATTTTTGAGTGAATTGGCCAAAGTCAGATTTTTTATGAAATTGTGACCCCGGGGCTTAGGGATTTTTTCAAAAAATCTTTTTCTGATGGCAAAGTTGTCGAGGGCTGATTTCTTGTCCTGTGATAAAAAGGCCTTCTGTTTCGACCGCCAAAACTCTCAGGGGAGCATTTGCAACCGTTTGGCACCATTTTTGAGTGAATTGCCGAAAGTCAGATTTTTCATGAAATTGTGACCCCGGGGCTTAGGGATTTTTTCAAAAAAATATTCTTCTGCCGGTTAAGTTTTCGAGGGCTGATTTCTTGTCCTGTGATTAAAGGCCTTCTGTTTTGACCGCCAAAACTCTCAGGGGAGCATTTGCAACCGTTTGGCACCATTTTTGAGTGAATTGGCCAAAGTCAGATTTTTGATGAAATTGTGACCCCTGGGCTTAGGGATTTTTTCAAAAAAATCTTCTTCTGCCGGTTAAGTTGTCAACTGCTTATTTCTTGTCCTGTGATAAAAAGCCTTCTGTTTCGACCGCCAAACCTCTCAGGGGAGCATTTGCAACCGTTTTGCACCATTTTTGAGTGAATTGGCCAAAGTCAGATTTTTGATGAAATTGTGACCCCGGGGCTTAGGGATGTTTTCAAAAAAATATTCTTCTTCCGGTTAAGTTGTCAAGGGCTGATTTCTTGTCCTCTGAGAAAAGGCATTCTGTTTCGACCGCCAAAACTCTCAGGGGAGCATTTGCAACCGTTTGGCACCATTTTTGAGTGAATTGGCCAAAGTCAGATTTTTTATGAAATTGTGACCCCGGGGCTTAGGGATTTTTTCAAAAAATCTTTTTCTGATGGTAAAGTTGTCGAGGGCTGATTTCTTGTCCTGTGATAAAAGGCCTTCTGTTTCAACCGCCAAAACTCTCAGGGCAGCATTTGCAACCGTTTGGCACCATTTTTGAGTGAAGTGGCCAAAGTCAGATTTTTGATGAAATTGTGACCCCGGGGCTTGGGGATTTTTTCAAAAAAATCTTCTTCTGCTGGTTAAGTTGTCAACTGCTTATTTCTTGTCCTGTGATAAAAAGCCTTCTGTTTCGACTGCCAAACCTCTCAGGGGAGCATTTGCAACCGTTTGGCACCATTTTTGAGTGAATTGCCGAAAGTCAGATTTTTTATGAAATTGTGACCCCGGGGCTTAGGGATTTTTTCAAAAAAATATTCTTCTGCCGGTTAAGTTGTCAAGGGCTGATTTCTTGTCCTCTGATAAAAGGCATTCTGTTTCGACCGCCAAAACTCTCAGGGGAGCATTTGCAACCGTTTGGCACCATTTTTGAGTGAATTGGCCAAAGTCAGATTTTTGATGAAATTGTGACCCCGGGGCTTAGGGATTTTTTCAAAAAAATATTCTTCTGCCGGTTAAGTTGTCAAGGGCTGATTTCTTGTACTGTGATAAAAAGCCTTCTGTTTCGACCGCCAAACCTCTCAGGGGAGCATTTGCAAACATTTGGCACCATGTTTGAGTGAATTGGCCAAAGTCAGATTTTTGATGAAATTGTGACCCCGGGGCTTAGGGATTTTTTCAAAAAAATCTTCTTCTGCCGGTTAAGTTGTCAAGGGCTGATTTCTTGTACGGTGATAAAAAGCCTTCTGATTCGACCGCCAAACCTCTCTGGGGAGCATTTGCAACCGTTTGGCACCATTTTTGAGTGAATTGCCGAAAGTCAGATTTTTCATGAAATTGTGACCCCGGGGCTTAGGGATTTTTTCAAAAAAATATTCTTCTGCCGGTTAAGTTTTCGAGGGCTGATTTCTTGTCCTGTGATAAAAAGCCTTCTGTTTCGACCGCCAAAACTCTCAGGGGAGCATTTGCAGCCATTTGGCACCATTTTTGAGTGAATTGCCGAAAGTCAGATTTTTGATGAAATTGTGACCCCGGGGCTTAGGGATTTTTTCAAAAAAATATTCTTCTGCCGGTTAAGTTGTCAAGGGCTGATTTCTTGTACTGTGATAAAAAGCCTTCTGTTTCGACCGCCAAACCTCTCAGGGGAGCATTTGCAAACATTTGGCACCATGTTTGAGTGAATTGGCCAAAGTCAGATTTTTGATGAAATTGTGACCCCGGGGCTTAGGGATTTTTTCAAAAAAATCTTCTTCTGCCGGTTAAGTTGTCAAGGGCTGATTTCTTGTCCTCTGATAAAAGGCATTCTGTTTCGACCGCCAAACCTCTCTGGGGAGCATTTGCAACCGTTTGGCACGATTTTTGAGTGAATTGGAGAACGTCAGATTTTTGATGAAATTGTGACCCCGGGGCTTAGGGATTTTTTCAAAAAATCTTTTTCTGATGGCAAAGTTGTCGAGGGCTGATTTCTTGTCCTGTGATAAAAGGCCTTCTGTTTCAACCGCCAAAACTCTCAGGGGAGCATTTGCAACCGTTTGGCACCATTTTTGAGTGAATTGGCCACAGTCAGATTTTTCATGAAATTGTGACCCCGGGGCTTAGGGATTTTTTCAAAAAAATATTCTTCTGCCGGTTAAGTTTTCGAGGGCTGATTTCGTGTCCTGTGATAAAAAGCCTTCTGTTTCGACCGCCAAATCTCTCAGGGGAGCATTTGCAACCATTTGGCACCATTTTTGACTGAATTGCCGAAAGTCAGATTTTTGATGAAATTGTGACCCCGGGGCTTAGGGATTTTTTCAAAAAAATCTTTTTCTGATGGTAAAGTTGTAGATGGCTTATTTCTTGTCCTGTGATAAAAAGCCTTCTGTTACGACCGCCAAAATTTTCAGGGGAGCATTTGCAACCGTTTGCAACCATTTTTGAGTGAATTGGCCAAAGTCAGATTTTTCATGAAATTGTGACCCCGGGGCTTAGGGATTTTTTCAAAAAAATCTTCTTCTGCCGGTTAGGTTGTCAACTGCTGATTTCTTGTACTGTGATAAAAAGCCTTCTGATTCGACCGCCAAACCTCTCTTGGGAGCATTTGCAACCGTTTGGCACGATTTTTGAGTGAATTGGAGAACGTCAGATTTTTGATGAGATTGTGACCCCGGGGCTTAGGGATTTTTTCAAAAAATCTTTTTCTGATGGCAAAGTTGTCGAGGGCTGATTTCTTGTCCTGTGATAAAAAGGCCTTCTGTTTCGACCGCCAAAACTCTCAGGGGAGCATTTGCAACCGTTTGGCACCATTTTTGAGTGAATTGCCGAAAGTCAGATTTTTCATGAAATTGTGACCCCGGGGCTTAGGGATTTTTTCAAAAAAATCTTTTTCTGATGGTAAAGTTGTAGCTGGCTTATTTCTTGTCCTGTGATAAAAAGCCTTCTGTTACGACCGCCAAAACTCTCAGGGGAGCATTTGCAGCCATTTGGCACCATTTTTGAGTGAATTGCCGAAAGTCAGATTTTTTATGAAATTGTGACCCCGGGGCTTAGGCATTTTTTCAAAAAAATATTCTTCTGCCGGTTAAGTTGTCAACTGCTTATTTCTTGTCCTGTGATAAAAAGCCTTCTGTTTCGACCGCCAAACCTCTCAGGGGAGCATTTGCAAACGTTTGGCACCATGTTTGAGTGAATTGGCCAAAGTCAGATTTTTGATGAAATTGTGACCCCGGGGCTTAGGGATTTTTTCAAAAAAATATTCTTCTTCCGGTTAAGTTGTCAAGGGCTGATTTCTTGTCCTCTGAGAAAAGGCATTCTGTTTCGACCGCCAAAACTCTCAGGGGAGCATTTGCAACCGTTTGGCACCATTTTTGAGTGAATTGGCCAAAGTCAGATTTTTTATGAAATTGTGACCCTGGGGCTTAGGGATTTTTTCAAAAAATCTTTTTCTGATGGTAAAGTTGTCGAGGGCTGATTTCTTGTCCTGTGATAAAAGGCCTTCTGTTTCAACCGCCAAAACTCTCAGGGCAGCATTTGCAACCGTTTGGCACCATTTTTGAGTGAATTGGCCAAAGTCAGATTTTTGATGAAATTGTGACCCCGGGGCTTAGGGATTTTTTCAAAAAAATATTCTTCTGCCGGTTAAGTTGTCAAGGGCTGATTTCTTGTACTGTGATAAAAAGCCTTCTGATTCGACCGCCAAACCTCTCTGGGGAGCATTTGCAACCGTTTGGCACGATTTTTGAGTGAATTGGAGAACGTCAGATTTTTGATGAAATTGTGACCCCGGGGCTTAGGGATTTTTTCAAAAAATCTTTTTCTGATGGTAAAGTTGTAGATGGCTTATTTCTTGTCCTGTGATAAAAAGCCTTCCGTTTCGACCGCCAAAATTTTCAGGGGAGCATTTGCAACCGTTTGCAACCATTTTTGAGTGAATTGCCGAAAGTCAGATTTTTCATGAAATTGTGACCCCGGGGCTTAGGGATTTTTTCAAAAAATCTTTTTCTGATGGCAAAGTTGTCGAGGGCTGATTTCTTGTCCTGTGATAAAAGGCCTTCTGTTTCAACCGCCAAAACTCTCAGGGGAGCATTTGCAACCGTTTTGCACCATTTTTGAGTGAATTGGCCAAAGTCAGATTTTTGATGAAATTGTGACCCCGGGGCTTAGGGATTTTTTCAAAAAAATCTTCTTCTGCCGGTTAAGTTGTCAACTGCTTATTTCTTGTCCTGTGATAAAAAGCCTTCTGTTTCGACCGCCAAACCTTTCAGGGGAGCATTTGCAACCGTTTGGCACCATTTTTGAGTGAATTGGCCAAAGTCAGATTTTTCATGAAATTGTGACCCCGGGGCTTAGGGATTTTTTCAAAAAAATCTTCTTCTGCCGGTTAAGTTGTCAACTGCTTATTTCTTGTCCTGTGATAAAAAGCCTTCTGTTTCGACCGCCAAACCTCTCAGGGGAGCATTTGCAACCGTTTTGCACCATTTTTGAGTGAATTGGCCAAAGTCAGATTTTTGATGAAATTGTGACCCCGGGGCTTAGGGATTTTTTCAAAAAAATCTTTTTCTGATGGTAAAGTTGTAGATGGCTTATTTCTTGTCCTGTGATAAAAAGCCTTCTGTTACGACCGCCAAAATTTTCAGGGGAGCATTTGCAACCGTTTGCAACCATTTTTGAGTGAATTGACGAAAGTCAGATTTTTCATGAAAATGTGACCCCGGGGCTTAGGGATTTTTTCAAAAAAATATTCTTCTTCCGGTTAAGTTGTCAAGGGCTGATTTCTTGTCCTCTGATAAAAGGCATTCTGTTTCGACCGCCAAAACTCTCAGGGGAGCATTTGCAACCGTTTGGCACCATTTTTGAGTGAATTGGCCAAAGTCAGATTTTTGATGAAATTGTGACCCCGGGGCTTAGGGATTTTTTCAAAAAAATCTTCTTCTGCCGGTTAAGTTGTCAAGGGCTGATTTCTTGTACGGTGATAAAAAGCCTTCTGATTCGACCGCCAAACCTCTCTGGGGAGCATTTGCAACCGTTTGGCACCATTTTTGAGTGAATTGCCGAAAGTCAGATTTTTCATGAAATTGTGACCCCGGGGCTTAGGGATTTTTTCAAAAAAATATTCTTCTGCCGGTTAAGTTTTCGAGGGCTGATTTCTTGTCCTGTGATAAAAAGCCTTCTGTTTCGACCGCCAAAACTCTCAGGGGAGCATTTGCAGCCATTTGGCACCATTTTTGAGTGAATTGCCGAAAGTCAGATTTTTGATGAAATTGTGACCCCGGGGCTTAGGGATTTTTTCAAAAAAATATTCTTCTGCCGGTTAAGTTGTCAAGGGCTGATTTCTTGTACTGTGATAAAAAGCCTTCTGTTTCGACCGCCAAACCTCTCAGGGGAGCATTTGCAAACATTTGGCACCATGTTTGAGTGAATTGGCCAAAGTCAGATTTTTGATGAAATTGTGACCCCGGGGCTTAGGGATTTTTTCAAAAAAATCTTCTTCTGCCGGTTAAGTTGTCAAGGGCTGATTTCTTGTCCTCTGATAAAAGGCATTCTGTTTCGACCGCCAAACCTCTCTGGGGAGCATTTGCAACCGTTTGGCACGATTTTTGAGTGAATTGGAGAACGTCAGATTTTTGATGAAATTGTGACCCCGGGGCTTAGGGATTTTTTCAAAAAATCTTTTTCTGATGGCAAAGTTGTCGAGGGCTGATTTCTTGTCCTGTGATAAAAGGCCTTCTGTTTCAACCGCCAAAACTCTCAGGGGAGCATTTGCAACCGTTTGGCACCATTTTTGAGTGAATTGGCCACAGTCAGATTTTTCATGAAATTGTGACCCCGGGGCTTAGGGATTTTTTCAAAAAAATATTCTTCTGCCGGTTAAGTTTTCGAGGGCTGATTTCGTGTCCTGTGATAAAAAGCCTTCTGTTTCGACCGCCAAATCTCTCAGGGGAGCATTTGCAACCATTTGGCACCATTTTTGACTGAATTGCCGAAAGTCAGATTTTTGATGAAATTGTGACCCCGGGGCTTAGGGATTTTTTCAAAAAAATCTTTTTCTGATGGTAAAGTTGTAGATGGCTTATTTCTTGTCCTGTGATAAAAAGCCTTCTGTTACGACCGCCAAAATTTTCAGGGGAGCATTTGCAACCGTTTGCAACCATTTTTGAGTGAATTGGCCAAAGTCAGATTTTTCATGAAATTGTGACCCCGGGGCTTAGGGATTTTTTCAAAAAAATCTTCTTCTGCCGGTTAGGTTGTCAACTGCTGATTTCTTGTACTGTGATAAAAAGCCTTCTGATTCGACCGCCAAACCTCTCTTGGGAGCATTTGCAACCGTTTGGCACGATTTTTGAGTGAATTGGAGAACGTCAGATTTTTGATGAGATTGTGACCCCGGGGCTTAGGGATTTTTTCAAAAAATCTTTTTCTGATGGCAAAGTTGTCGAGGGCTGATTTCTTGTCCTGTGATAAAAAGGCCTTCTGTTTCGACCGCCAAAACTCTCAGGGGAGCATTTGCAACCGTTTGGCACCATTTTTGAGTGAATTGCCGAAAGTCAGATTTTTCATGAAATTGTGACCCCGGGGCTTAGGGATTTTTTCAAAAAAATCTTTTTCTGATGGTAAAGTTGTAGCTGGCTTATTTCTTGTCCTGTGATAAAAAGCCTTCTGTTACGACCGCCAAAACTCTCAGGGGAGCATTTGCAGCCATTTGGCACCATTTTTGAGTGAATTGCCGAAAGTCAGATTTTTTATGAAATTGTGACCCCGGGGCTTAGGCATTTTTTCAAAAAAATATTCTTCTGCCGGTTAAGTTGTCAACTGCTTATTTCTTGTCCTGTGATAAAAAGCCTTCTGTTTCGACCGCCAAACCTCTCAGGGGAGCATTTGCAAACGTTTGGCACCATGTTTGAGTGAATTGGCCAAAGTCAGATTTTTGATGAAATTGTGACCCCGGGGCTTAGGGATTTTTTCAAAAAAATATTCTTCTTCCGGTTAAGTTGTCAAGGGCTGATTTCTTGTCCTCTGAGAAAAGGCATTCTGTTTCGACCGCCAAAACTCTCAGGGGAGCATTTGCAACCGTTTGGCACCATTTTTGAGTGAATTGGCCAAAGTCAGATTTTTTATGAAATTGTGACCCTGGGGCTTAGGGATTTTTTCAAAAAATCTTTTTCTGATGGTAAAGTTGTCGAGGGCTGATTTCTTGTCCTGTGATAAAAGGCCTTCTGTTTCAACCGCCAAAACTCTCAGGGCAGCATTTGCAACCGTTTGGCACCATTTTTGAGTGAATTGGCCAAAGTCAGATTTTTGATGAAATTGTGACCCCGGGGCTTAGGGATTTTTTCAAAAAAATATTCTTCTGCCGGTTAAGTTGTCAAGGGCTGATTTCTTGTACTGTGATAAAAAGCCTTCTGATTCGACCGCCAAACCTCTCTGGGGAGCATTTGCAACCGTTTGGCACGATTTTTGAGTGAATTGGAGAACGTCAGATTTTTGATGAAATTGTGACCCCGGGGCTTAGGGATTTTTTCAAAAAATCTTTTTCTGATGGTAAAGTTGTAGATGGCTTATTTCTTGTCCTGTGATAAAAAGCCTTCCGTTTCGACCGCCAAAATTTTCAGGGGAGCATTTGCAACCGTTTGCAACCATTTTTGAGTGAATTGCCGAAAGTCAGATTTTTCATGAAATTGTGACCCCGGGGCTTAGGGATTTTTTCAAAAAATCTTTTTCTGATGGCAAAGTTGTCGAGGGCTGATTTCTTGTCCTGTGATAAAAGGCCTTCTGTTTCAACCGCCAAAACTCTCAGGGGAGCATTTGCAACCGTTTTGCACCATTTTTGAGTGAATTGGCCAAAGTCAGATTTTTGATGAAATTGTGACCCCGGGGCTTAGGGATTTTTTCAAAAAAATCTTCTTCTGCCGGTTAAGTTGTCAACTGCTTATTTCTTGTCCTGTGATAAAAAGCCTTCTGTTTCGACCGCCAAACCTTTCAGGGGAGCATTTGCAACCGTTTGGCACCATTTTTGAGTGAATTGGCCAAAGTCAGATTTTTCATGAAATTGTGACCCCGGGGCTTAGGGATTTTTTCAAAAAAATCTTCTTCTGCCGGTTAAGTTGTCAACTGCTTATTTCTTGTCCTGTGATAAAAAGCCTTCTGTTTCGACCGCCAAACCTCTCAGGGGAGCATTTGCAACCGTTTTGCACCATTTTTGAGTGAATTGGCCAAAGTCAGATTTTTGATGAAATTGTGACCCCGGGGCTTAGGGATTTTTTCAAAAAATCTTTTTCTGATGGTAAAGTTGTCGAGGGCTGATTTCTTGTCCTGTGATAAAAGGCCTTCTGTTTCAACCGCCAAAACTCTCAGGGCACCATTTGCAACCGTTTGGCACCATTTTTGAGTGAAGTGGCCAAAGTCAGATTTTTGATGAAATTGTGACCCCGGGGCTTGGGGATTTTTTCAAAAAAATCTTCTTCTGCCGGTTAAGTTGTCAACTGCTTATTTCTTGTCCTGTGATAAAAAGCCTTCTGTTTCGACCGCCAAACCTCTCTGGGGAGCATTTGCAACCGTTTGGCACCATTTTTGAGTGAATTGCCGAAAGTCAGATTTTTCATGAAATTGTGACCCCGGGGCTTAGGGATTTTTTCAAAAAAATCTTCTTCTGCCGGTTAAGTTGTCAAGGGCTGATTTCTTGTCCTCTGATAAAAGGCATTCTGTTTCGATCGCCAAAAATCTCAGGGGAGCATTTGCAACCGTTTGGCACCATTTTTGAGTGAATTGGCCAAAGTCAGATTTTTGATGAAATTGTGACCCCGGGGCTTGGGGATTTTTTCAAAAAAATATTCTTCTGCCGGTTAAGTTGTCAAGGGCTGATTTCTTGTAGTGTGATAAAAAGCCTACTGATTCGACCGCCAAACCTCTCTGGGGAGCATTTGCAACCGTTTGGCACGATTTTTGAGTGAATTGGAGAACGTCAGATTTTTGATGAAATTGTGACCCCGGGGCTTAGGCATTTTTTCAAAAAATCTTTTTCTGATGGCAAAGTTGTCGAGGGCTGATTTCTTGTCCTGTGATAAAAGGCCTTCTGTTTCAACCGCCAAAACTCTCAGGGGAGCATTTGCAACCGTTGGCACCATTTTTGAGTGAATTGGCCACAGTCAGATTTTTGATGAAATTGTGACCCCGGGGCTTAGGGATTTTTTCAAAAAATCTTTTTCTGATGGTAAAGTTGTTGAGGGCTGATTTCTTGTCCTGTGATAAAAGGCCTTCTGTTTCGACCGCCAAAACTCTCAGGGCAGCATTTGCAACCGTTTGGCACCATTTTTGAGTGAATTGGCCAAAGTCAGATTTTTTATGAAATTGTGACCCCGGGGCTTGGGGATTTTTTCAAAAAAATCTTCTTCTGCCGGTTAAGTTGTCAACTGCTTATTTCTTGTCCTGTGATAAAAGGCATTCTGTTTCGACCGCCAAACCTCTCAGGGGAGCATTTGCAACCGTTTGGCACCATTATTGAGTGAATTGCCGAAAGTCAGATTTTTCATGAAATTGTGACCCCGGGGCTTAGGGATTTTTTCAAAAAAATATTCTTCTGCCGGTTAAGTTTTCGAGGGCTGATTTCTTGTCCTGTGATAAAAAGCCTTCTGTTTCGACCGCCAAATCTCTCAGGGGAGCATTTGCAACCATTTGGCACCATTTTTGAGTGAATTGGCCAAAGTCAGATTTTTCATGAAATTGTGACCCCGGGGCTTAGGGATTTTTTCAAAAAAATCTTCTTCTGCCGGTTAGGTTGTCAACTGCTTATTTCTTGTACTGTGATAAAAAGCCTTCTGATTCGACCGCCAAACCTCTCTGGGGAGCATTTGCAACCGTTTGGCACGATTTTTGAGTGAATTGGAGAACGTCAGATTTTTGATGAAATTGTGACCCCGGGGCTTAGGGATTTTTTCAAAAAATCTTTTTCTGATGGCAAAGTTGTCGAGGGCTGATTTCTTTTCCTGTGATAAAAAGGCCTACTGTTTCGACCGCCAAAACTCTCAGGGGAGCATTTGCAACTGTTTGGCACCATTTTTGAGTGAATTGCCGAAAGTCAGATTTTTTATGAAATTGTGACCCCGGGGCTTAGGGATTTTTTCAAAAAAATATTCTTCTGCCGGTTAAGTTTTCGAGGGCTGATTTCTTGTCCTGTGATAAAAAGCCTTCTGTTTCGACCGCCAAAACTCTCGGGGGAGCATTTGCAGCCATTTGGCACCATTTTTGAGTGAATTGCCGAAAGTCAGATTTTTTATGAAATTGTGACGCCGGGGCTTAGGCATTTTTTCAAAAAAATATTCTTCTGCCGGTTAAGTTGTCAACTGCTTATTTCTTGTCCTGTGATAAAAAGCCTTCTGTTTCGACCGCCAAACCTCTCAGGGGAGCATTTGCAAACGTTTGGCACCATGTTTGAGTGAATTGGCCAAAGTCAGATTTTTCATGAAATTGTGACCCCGGGGCTTAGGGATTTTTTCAAAAAAATCTTTTTCTGATGGTAAAGTTGTAGCTGGCTTATTTCTTGTCCTGTGAGAAAAAGCCTTCCGTTTCGACCGCCAAAATTTTCAGGGGAGCATTTGCAACCGTTTGCAACCATTTTTGAGTGAATTGCCGAAAGTCAGATTTTTCATGAAATTGTGACCCCGGGGCTTAGGGATTTTTTCAAAAAATCTTTTTCTGATGGCAAAGTTGTCGAGGGCTGATTTCTTGTCCTGTGATAAAAAGCCTTCCGTTTCGACCGCCAAACCTCTCAGGGGAGCATTTGTAACCGTTTGGCACCATTTTTGAGTGAATTGGCCAAAGTCAGATTTTTGATGAAATTGTGACCCCGGGGCTTAGGGATTTTTTCAAAAAAATCTTTTTCTGATGGTAAAGTTGTAGATGGCTTATTTCTTGTCCTGTGATAAAAAGCCTTCCGTTTCGACCGCCAAAATTTTCAGGGGAGCATTTGCAACCGTTTGCAACCATTTTTGAGTGAATTGCCGAAAGTCAGATTTTTCATGAAATTGTGACCCCGGGGCTTAGGGATTTTTTTCAAAAAAATCTTTTTCTGATGGTAAAGTTGTCGAGGGCTGATTTCTTGTCCTGTGATAAAAGGCCTTCTGTTTCGACCGCCAAAACTCTCAGGGGAGCATTTGCAACCGTTTTGCACCATTTTTGAGTGAATTGGCCAAAGTCAGATTTTTGATGAAATTGTGACCCCGGGGCTTAGGAATTTTTTCAAAAAAATCTTCTTCTGCCCGTTAAGTTGTCAACTGCTTATTTCTTGCCCTGTGATAAAAAGCCTTCTGTTTCGACCGCCAAACATTTCAGGGGAGCATTTGCAACCGTTTGGCACCATTTTTGAGTGAATTGCCCAAAGTCAGATTTTTCATGAAATTGTGACCCGGGGCTTAGGGATTTTTTCAAAAAAATCTTTTTCTGATGGTAAAGTTGTAGATGGCTTATTTCTTGTCCTGTGATAAAAAGCCTTCTGTTTCGACCGCCAAAATTTTCAGGGGAGCATTTGCAACCGTTTGCAACCATTTTTGAGTGAATTGCCGAAAGTCAGATTTTTTTATGAAATCATGACCCAGGGGCTTAGGGATTTTTTCAAAAAAATCTTTTTCTGATGGTTAAGTTTTCGATGGCTGATTTCTTGTCCTGTGATAAAAAGCCATCTGTTTCGACCGCCAAACCTCTCAGGGGAGCATTTGCAACCGTTTTGCACCATTTTTGAGTGAATTGGCCAAAGTCAGATTTTTGATGAAATTGTGACCCCGGGGCTTAGGGATTTTTTCAAAAAAATCTTTTTCTGATGGTAAAGTTGTAGATGGCTTATTTCTTGTCCTGTGATAAAAAGCCTTCTGTTTCGACCGCCAAAATTTTCAGGGGAGCATTTGCAACCGTTTGCAACGATTTTTGAGTGAATTGCCGAAAGTCAGATTTTTTTATGAAATCATGACCCAGGGGCTTAGGGATTTTTTCAAAAAAATCTTTTTCTGATGGTTAAGTTTTCGATGGCTGATTTCTTGTCCTGTGATAAAAAGCCATCTGTTTCGACCGCCAAACCTCTCAGGGGAGCATTTGCAACCGTTTGGCACCATTTTTGAGTGAATTGGCCAAAGTCAGATTTTTGATGAAATTGTGACCCCGGGGCTTAGGGATTTTTTCAAAAAATCTTTTTCTGATGGTAAAGTTGTCGAGGGCTGATTTCTTGTCCTGTGATAAAAGGCCTTCTGTTTCGACCGCCAAACCTCTCAGGGGAGCATTTGCAACCGTTTGGCACCATGTTTGAGTGAATTGGCCAAAGTCAGATTTTTGATGAAATTGTGACCCCGGGGCTTAGGGATTTTTTCAAAAAAATCATCTTCTGCCGGTTAAGTTGTCAACTGCTTATTTCTTGTCCTGTGATAAAAAGCCTTCTGTTTTGACCGCCAAACCTCTCAGGGGAGCATTTGCTACCGTTTGGCACCATTTTTGAGTGAATTGGCCAAAGTCAGATTTTTGATGAAATTGTGACCCCGGGGCTTAGGCATTTTTTCAAAACAATATTCTTCTTCCGGTTAAGTTGTCAAGTGCTGATTTCTTGTCCTCTGATTAAAGGCATTCTGTTTCGACCGCCAAAACTCTCAGGGGAGCATTTGCAACCGTTTGGCACCATTTTTGAGTGAATTGGCCAAAGTCAGATTTTTGATCAAATTGTGACCCCGGGGCTTAGGGATTTTTTCAAAAAAATCTTTTTCTGATGGTAAAGTTGTAGATGGCTTATTTCTTGTCTTGTGATAAAAAGCCTTCTGTTTCGACCGCCAAAATTTTCAGGGGAGCACTTGCAACCGTTTGCAACCATTTTTGAGTGAATTGCCGAAAGTCAGATTTTTCATGAAATTGTGACCCCGGGGCTTAGGGATTTTTTCAAAAAAATCTTTTTCTGATGGTAAAGTTGTAGATGGCTTATTTCTTGTCCTGTGATAAAAAGCCTTCTGTTTCGACCGCCAAAATTTTCAGGGGAGCATTTGCAACCGTTTGCAACCATTTTTGAGTGAATTGCCGAAAGTCAGATTTTTTTATGAAATCATGACCCAGGGGCTTAGGGATTTTTTCAAAAAAATCTTTTTCTGATGGTTAAGTTTTCGATGGCTGATTTCTTGTCCTGTGATAAAAAGCCATCTGTTTCGACCGCCAAACCTCTCAGGGGAGCATTTGCAACCGTTTGGCACCATTTTTGAGTGAATTGGCCAAAGTCAGATTTTTCATGAAATTGTGACCCCGGGGCTTAGGGATTTTTTCAAAAAATCTTTTTCTGATGGCAAAGTTGTCGAGGGCTGATTTCTTGTCCTGTGATAAAAGGCCTTCTGTTTCGACCGCCAAAACTCTCAGGGGAGCATTTGCAACCGTTTGCAACCATTTTTGAGTGAATTGGCCACAGTCAGATTTTTGATGAAATTGTGACCCTGGGGCTTAGGGATTTTTTCAAAAAAATCTTTTTCTGCGGATTAAGTTTTCAATGGCTGATTTCTTGTCCTGTGATAAAAAGCCTTCTGTTTCGACCGCCAAAACTCTCAGGGGAGCATTTGGAACCGTTTGGCACCATTTTTGAGTGAATTGGCCAAAGTCAGATTTTTGATGAAATTGTGACCCTGGGGCTTAGGAATTTTTTCAAAAAAATCTTCTTCTGCCGGTTAAGTTGTCAACTGCTTATTTCTTGCCCTGTGATAAAAAGCCTTCTGTTTCGACCGCCAAACTTTTCAGGGGAGCATTTGCAACCGTTTGGCACCATTTTTGAGTGAATTGGCCAAAGTCAGATTTTTCATGAAATTGTGACCCGGGGCTTAGGGATTTTTTCAAAAAAATCTTTTTCTGATGGTAAAGTTGTAGATGGCTTATTTCTTGTCTTGTGATAAAAAGCCTTCTGTTTCGACCGCCAAAATTTTCAGGGGAGCACTTGCAACCGTTTGCAACCATTTTTGAGTGAATTGCCGAAAGTCAGATTTTTTTATGAAATCATGACCCAGGGGCTTAGGGATTTTTTCAAAAAAATCTTTTTCTGATGGTTAAGTTTTCGATGGCTGATTTCTTGTCCTGTGATAAAAAGCCATCTGTTTCGACCGCCAAGCCTCTCAGGGGAGCATTTGCAACCGTTTGGCACCATTTTTGAGTGAATTGGCCAAAGTCAGATTTTTGATGAAATTGTGACCCCGGGGCTTAGGGATTTTTTCAAAAAATCTTTTTCTGATGGCAAAGTTGTCGAGGGCTGATTTCTTGTCCTCTGATAAAAGGCATTCTGTTTGGACCGCCAAAACTCTCAGGGGAGCATTTGCAACCGTTTGGCACCATTTTTGAGTGAATTGGCAAAAGTCAGATTTTTTTTTGAAATTGTGACCCCGGGGCTTAGGGATTTTTTCAAAAAAATCTTTTTCTGCCGGTTAAGATTTCGATGGCTGATTTCTTGTCCTGTGATAAAAGGCCTTCTGTTTCAACTGCCAAAACTCTCAGGGGAGCATTTGCAACCGTTTGGCACCATTTTTGAGTGAATTGGCCACAGTCAGATTTTTGATGAAATTGTGACCCTGGGGCTTAGGGATTTTTTCAAAAAAATCTTTTTCTGCGGATTAAGTTTTCAATGGCTGATTTCTTGTCCTGTGATAAAAAGCCTTCTGTTTCGACCGCCAAAAATCTCAGGGGAGCATTTGGAACCGTTTGGCACCATTTTTGAGTGAATTGGCCAAAGTCAGATTTTTGATGAAATTGTGACCCTGGGGCTTAGGAATTTTTTCAAAAAAATCTTCTTCTGCCGGTTAAGTTGTCAACTGCTTATTTCTTGCCCTGTGATAAAAAGCCTTCTGTTTCGACCGCCAAACTTTTCAGGGGAGCATTTGCAACCGTTTGGCACCATTTTTGAGTGAATTGGCCAAAGTCAGATTTTTCATGAAATTGTGACCCCGGGGCTTAGGGATTTTTTCAAAAAAATCTTTTTCTGATGGTAAAGTTGTAGATGGCTTATTTCTTGTCCTGTGATAAAAAGCCTTCTGTTTCGACCGCCAAAATTTTCAGGGGAGCATTTGCAACCGTTTGCAACCATTTTTGAGTGAATTGCCGAAAGTCAGATTTTTTTATGAAATCATGACCCAGGGGCTTAGGGATTTTTTCAAAAAAATCTTTTTCTGCCGGTTAAGATTTCGATGGCTGATTTCTTGTCCTGTGATAAAAGGCCTTCTGTTTCAACTTCCAAAACTCTCAGGGGAGCATTTGCAACCGTTTGGCACCATTTTTGAGTGAATTGGCCACAGTCAGATTTTTGATGAAATTGTGACCCTGGGGCTTAGGGATTTTTTCAAAAAAATCTTTTTCTGCGGATTAAGTTTTCAATGGCTGATTTCTTGTCCTGTGATAAAAAGCCTTCTGTTTCGACCGCCAAAACTCTCAGGGGAGCATTTGGAACCGTTTGGCACCATTTTTGAGTGAATTGGCCAAAGTCAGATTTTTGATGAAATTGTGACCCTGGGGCTTAGGAATTTTTTCAAAAAAATCTTCTTCTGCCGGTTAAGTTGTCAACTGCTTACTTCTTGCCCTGTGATAAAAAGCCTTCTGTTTCGACCGCCAAACTTTTCAGGGGAGCATTTGCAACCGTTTGGCACCATTTTTGAGTGAATTGGCCAAAGTCAGATTTTTCATGAAATTGTGACCCGGGGCTTAGGGATTTTTTCAAAAAAATCTTTTTCTGATGGTAAAGTTGTAGATGGCTTATTTCTTGTCTTGTGATAAAAAGCCTTCTGTTTCGACCGCCAAAATTTTCAGGGGAGCACTTGCAACCGTTTGCAACCATTTTTGAGTGAATTGCCGAAAGTCAGATTTTTTTATGAAATCATGACCCAGGGGCTTAGGGATTTTTTCAAAAAAATCTTTTTCTGATGGTTAAGTTTTCGATGGCTGATTTCTTGTCCTGTGATAAAAAGCCATCTGTTTCGACCGCCAAACCTCTCAGGGGAGCATTTGCAACCGTTTGGCACCATTTTTGAGTGAATTGGCCAAAGTCAGATTTTTCATGAAATTGTGACCCCGGGGCTTAGGGATTTTTTCAAAAAATCTTTTTCTGATGGCAAAGTTGTCGAGGGCTGATTTCTTGTCCTGTGATAAAAGGCCTTCTGTTTCGACCGCCAAAACTCTCAGGGGAGCATTTGCAACCGTTTGCAACCATTTTTGAGTGAATTGGCCACAGTCAGATTTTTGATGAAATTGTGACCCTGGGGCTTAGGGATTTTTTCAAAAAAATCTTTTTCTGCGGATTAAGTTTTCAATGGCTGATTTCTTGTCCTGTGATAAAAAGCCTTCTGTTTCGACCGCCAAAACTCTCAGGGGAGCATTTGGAACCGTTTGGCACCATTTTTGAGTGAATTGGCCAAAGTCAGATTTTTGATGAAATTGTGACCCTGGGGCTTAGGAATTTTTTCAAAAAAATCTTCTTCTGCCGGTTAAGTTGTCAACTGCTTATTTCTTGCCCTGTGATAAAAAGCCTTCTGTTTCGACCGCCAAACTTTTCAGGGGAGCATTTGCAACCGTTTGGCACCATTTTTGAGTGAATTGGCCAAAGTCAGATTTTTCATGAAATTGTGACCCGGGGCTTAGGGATTTTTTCAAAAAAATCTTTTTCTGATGGTAAAGTTGTAGATGGCTTATTTCTTGTCTTGTGATAAAAAGCCTTCTGTTTCGACCGCCAAAATTTTCAGGGGAGCACTTGCAACCGTTTGCAACCATTTTTGAGTGAATTGCCGAAAGTCAGATTTTTTTATGAAATCATGACCCAGGGGCTTAGGGATTTTTTCAAAAAAATCTTTTTCTGATGGTTAAGTTTTCGATGGCTGATTTCTTGTCCTGTGATAAAAAGCCATCTGTTTCGACCGCCAAGCCTCTCAGGGGAGCATTTGCAACCGTTTGGCACCATTTTTGAGTGAATTGGCCAAAGTCAGATTTTTGATGAAATTGTGACCCCGGGGCTTAGGGATTTTTTCAAAAAATCTTTTTCTGATGGCAAAGTTGTCGAGGGCTGATTTCTTGTCCTCTGATAAAAGGCATTCTGTTTGGACCGCCAAACCTCTCAGGGGAGCATTTGCAACCGTTTGGCACCATTTTTGAGTGAATTGGCAAAAGTCAGATTTTTTTTTGAAATTGTGACCCCGGGGCTTAGGGATTTTTTCAAAAAAATCTTTTTCTGCCGGTTAAGATTTCGATGGCTGATTTCTTGTCCTGTGATAAAAGGCCTTCTGTTTCAACTGCCAAAACTCTCAGGGGAGCATTTGCAACCGTTTGGCACCATTTTTGAGTGAATTGGCCACAGTCAGATTTTTGATGAAATTGTGACCCTGGGGCTTAGGGATTTTTTCAAAAAAATCTTTTTCTGCGGATTAAGTTTTCAATGGCTGATTTCTTGTCCTGTGATAAAAAGCCTTCTGTTTCGACCGCCAAAACTCTCAGGGGAGCATTTGGAACCGTTTGGCACCATTTTTGAGTGAATTGGCCAAAGTCAGATTTTTGATGAAATTGTGACCCTGGGGCTTAGGAATTTTTTCAAAAAAATCTTCTTCTGCCGGTTAAGTTGTCAACTGCTTATTTCTTGCCCTGTGATAAAAAGCCTTCTGTTTCGACCGCCAAACTTTTCAGGGGAGCATTTGCAACCGTTTGGCACCATTTTTGAGTGAATTGGCCAAAGTCAGATTTTTCATGAAATTGTGACCCGGGGCTTAGGGATTTTTTCAAAAAAATCTTTTTCTGATGGTAAAGTTGTAGATGGCTTATTTCTTGTCCTGTGATAAAAAGCCTTCTGTTTCGACCGCCAAAATTTTCAGGGGAGCATTTGCAACCGTTTGCAACCATTTTTGAGTGAATTGCCGAAAGTCAGATTTTTTTATGAAATCATGACCCAGGGGCTTAGGGATTTTTTCAAAAAAATCTTATTCTGATGGTTAAGTTTTCGATGGCTGATTTCTTGTCCTGTGATAAAAAGCCATCTGTTTCGACCGCCAAACCTCTCAGGGGAGCATTTGCAACCGTTTGGCACCATTTTTGAGTGAATTGGCCAAAGTCAGATTTTTCATGAAATTGTGACCCCGGGGCTTAGGGATTTTTTCAAAAAATCTTTTTCTGATGGCAAAGTTGTCGAGGGCTGATTTCTTGTCCTGTGATAAAAGGCCTTCTGTTTCGACCGCCAAACCTCTCAGGGGAGCATTTGCAACCGTTTGCCACCATTTTTGAGTGAATTGGCCAAAGTCAGATCTTTGATGAAATTGTGACCCCGGGGCTTAGGGATTTTTTCAAAAAAATCTTTTTCTGATGGTTAAGTTTTCGATGGCTGATTTCTTGTCCTGTGATAAAAAGCCATCTGTTTCGACCGCCAAGCCTCTCAGGGGAGCATTTGCAACCGTTTGGCACCATTTTTGAGTGAATTGGCCAAAGTCAGATTTTTGATGAAATTGTGACCCCGGGGCTTAGGGATTTTTTCAAAAAATCTTTTTCTGATGGCAAAGTTGTCGAGGGCTGATTTCTTGTCCTCTGATAAAAGACATTCTGTTTGGACCGCCAAAACTCTCAGGGGAGCATTTGCAACCGTTTGGCACCATTTTTGAGTGAATTGGCAAAAGTCAGATTTTTTTTTGAAATTGTGACCCCGGGGCTTAGGGATTTTTTCAAAAAAATCTTTTTCTGCCGGTTAAGATTTCGATGGCTGATTTCTTGTCCTGTGATAAAAGGCCTTCTGTTTCAACTGCCAAAACTCTCAGGGGAGCATTTGCAACCGTTTGGCACCATTTTTGAGTGAATTGGCCACAGTCAGATTTTTGATGAAATTGTGACCCTGGGGCTTAGGGATTTTTTCAAAAAAATCTTTTTCTGCGGATTAAGTTTTCAATGGCTGATTTCTTGTCCTGTGATAAAAAGCCTTCTGTTTCGACCGCCAAAACTCTCAGGGGAGCATTTGGAACCGTTTGGCACCATTTTTGAGTGAATTGGCCAAAGTCAGATTTTTGATGAAATTGTGACCCTGGGGCTTAGGAATTTTTTCAAAAAAATCTTCTTCTGCCGGTTAAGTTGTCAACTGCTTATTTCTTGCCCTGTGATAAAAAGCCTTCTGTTTCGACCGCCAAACTTTTCAGGGGAGCATTTGCAACCGTTTGGCACCATTTTTGAGTGAATTGGCCGAAGTCAGATTTTTCATGAAATTGTGACCCCGGGGCTTAGGGATTTTTTCAAAAAAATATTCTTCTGCCGGTTAGGTTGTCAACTGCTTATTTCTTGTACTGTGATAAAAAGCCTTCTGTTTCGACCGCCAAACCTCTCAGGGGAGCATTTACAACCGTTTGGCACCATTTTTGAGTGAATTGGCCAAAGTCAGATCTTTGATGAAATTGTGACCCCGGGGCTTAGGGATTTTTTCAAAAAAATCTTTTTCTGATGGTAAAGTTGTAGATGGCTTATTTCTTGTCTTGTGATAAAAAGCCTTCTGTTTCGACCGCCAAAATTTTCAGGGGAGCACTTGCAACCGTTTGCAACCATTTTTGAGTGAATTGCCGAAAGTCAGATTTTTCATGAAATTGTGACCCCAGGGCTTAGGGATTTTTTCAAAAAATCTTTTTCTGATGGCAAAGTTGTCGAGGGCTGATTTCTTGTCCTCTGATAAAAGGCATTCTGTTTGGACCGCCAAAACTCTCAGGGGAGCATTTGCAACCGTTTGGCACCATTTTTGAGTGAATTGGCCAAAGTCAGATTTTTTTTTGAAATTGTGATCCCGGGGCTTAGGGATTTTTTCAAAAAAATCTTTTTCTGCCGGTTAAGTTTTCGATGGCTGATTTCTTGTCCTGTGATAAAAGGCCTTCTGTTTCGACCGCCAAACCTCTCAGGGGAGCATTTGCAACCGTTTGCCACCATTTTTGAGTAAATTGGCCAAAGTCAGATCTTTGATGAAATTGTGACCCCGGAGCTTAGGGATTTTTTCAAAAAAATCTTTTTCTCATGGTAAAGTTGTAGATGGCTTATTTCTTGTCTTGTGATAAAAAGCCTTCTGTTTCGACCGCCAAAATTTTCAGGGGAGCACTTGCAACCGTTTGCAACCATTTTTGAGTGAATTGGCCAAAGTCAGATTTTTGATGAAATTGTGACCCCGGGGCTTAGGGATTTTTTCAAAAAATCTTTTTCTGATGGTAAAGTTGTCGAGGGCTGATTTCTTGTCCTGTGATAAAAGGCCTTCTGTTTCGACCGCCAAACCTCTCAGGGGAGCATTTGCAACCGTTTGGCACCATTTTTGAGTGAATTGGCCAAAGTCAGATTTTTCATGAAATTGTGACCCCGGGGCTTAGGGATTTTTTCAAAAAAATATTCTTCTGCCGGTTAGGTTGTCAACTGCTTATTTCTTGTACTGTGATAAAAAGCCTTCTGTTTCGACCGCCAAACCTCTCAGGGGAGCATTTGCAACCGTTTGGCACCATTTTTGAGTGAATTGCCGAAAGTCAGATCTTTGATGAAATTGTGACCCCGGGGCTTAGGGATTTTTTCAAAAAAATCTTTTTCTGATGGTAAAGTTGTAGATGGCTTATTTCTTGTCTTGTGATAAAAAGCCTTCTGTTTCGACCGCCAAAATTTTCAGGGGAGCACTTGCAACCGTTTGCAACCATTTTTGAGTGAATTGCCGAAAGTCAGATTTTTCATGAAATTGTGACCCCGGGGCTTAGGGATTTTTTCAAAAAAATCTTTTTCTGATGGTAAAGTTGTAGATGGCTTATTTCTTGTCCTGTGATAAAAAGCCTTCTGTTTCGACCGCCAAAATTTTCAGGGGAGCATTTGCAACCGTTTGCAACCATTTTTGAGTGAATTGCCGAAAGTCAGATTTTTTTATGAAATCATGACCCAGGGGCTTAGGGATTTTTTCAAAAAAATCTTTTTCTGATGGTTAAGTTTTCGATGGCTGATTTCTTGTCCTGTGATAAAAAGCCATCTGTTTCGACCGCCAAACCTCTCAGGGGAGCATTTGCAACCGTTTGGCACCATTTTTGAGTGAATTGGCCAAAGTCAGATTTTTGATGAAATTGTGACCCCGGGGCTTAGGGATTTTTTCAAAAAATCTTTTTCTGATGGCAAAGTTGTCGAGGGCTGATTTCTTGTCCTGTGATAAAAGGCCTTCTGTTTCGACCGCCAAACCTCTCAGGGGAGCATTTGCAACCGTTTGGCACCATTTTTGAGTGAATTGGCCAAAGTCAGATCTTTGATGAAATTGTGACCCCGGGGCTTAGGGATTTTTTCAAAAAAATCTTTTTCTGATGGTAAAGTTGTAGATGGCTTATTTCTTGTCTTGTGATAAAAAGCCTTCTGTTACGACCGCCAAAATTTTCAGGGGAGCATTTGCAACCGTTTGGCACCATTTTTGAGTGAATTGGCCACAGTCAGATTTTTGATGAAATTGTGACCCCGGGGCTTAGGGATTTTTTCAAAAAAATCTTCTTCTGTTGATGAAGTTGTCAAGGGCTGATTTCCTTTCCTGTGATAAAAAGCCTTCTCTTTCGACCGCCAAAATTTTCAGGGGAGCATTTGCAACCGTTTGCAACCATTTTTGAGTGAATTGCCGAAAGTCAGATTTTTTTATGAAATCATGACCCCGGGGCTTAGGGATTTTTTCAAAAAAATCTTTTTCTGATGGTTAAGTTTTCGATGGCTGATTTCTTGTCCTGTGATAAAAAGCCATCTGTTTCGACCGCCAAGCCTCTCAGGGGAGCATTTGCAACCGTTTGGCACCATTTTTGAGTGAATTGGCCAAAGTCAGATTTTTGATGAAATTGTGACCCCGGGGCTTAGGGATTTTTTCAAAAAATCTTTTTCTGATGGCAAAGTTGTCGAGGGCTGATTTCTTGTCCTGTGATAAAAGGCCTTCTGTTTCGACCGCCAAACCTCTCAGGGGAGCATTTGCAACCGTTTGGCACCATTTTTGAGTAAATTGCCGAAAGTCAGATTTTTTTATGAAATCATGACCCAGGGGCTTAGGGATTTTTTCAAAAAAATATTCTTCTTCCGGTTAAGTTGTCAAGTGCTGATTTCTTGTCCTCTGATAAAAGGCATTCTGTTTCGACCGCCAAAACTCTCAGGGGAGCATTTGCAACCGTTTGGCACCATTTTTGAGTGAATTGGCCAAAGTCAGATCTTTGATGAAATTGTGACCCAGGGGCTTAGGGATTTTTTCAAAAAAATCTTTTTCTGATGGTAAAGTTGTAGATGGCTTATTTCTTGTCTTGTGATAAAAAGCCTTCTGTTTCGACCGCCAAAATTTTCAGGGGAACACTTGCAACCGTTTGCAACCATTTTTGAGTGAATTGCCGAAAGTCAGATTTTTCATGAAATTGTGACCCTGGGGCTTAGGGATTTTTTCAAAAAAATATTCTTCTGCCGGTTAAGTTTTCGATGGCTGATTTCTTGTCCTGTGATAAAAAGCCTTCTGTTTCGACCGCTAAAACTCTCAGGGCAGCATTTGCAACCGTTTGCAACCATTTTTGAGTGAATTGCAGAAAATCAGATTTTTGATGAAATTGTGACCCCGGGGCTTAGGGATTTTTTCAAAAGAATATTCTTCTGCCGGTTAAGTTGTCAACTGCTTATTTCTTGTCCAGTGATAAAAAGCCTTCTGTTTCGACCGCCAAACCTTTCAGGGGAGCATTTGCAACCGTTTGGCACCATTTTTGAGTGAATTGGCCAAAGTCAGATTCTTCATGAAATTGTGACCCCGGGGCTTAGGGATTTTTTCAAAAAAATATTCTTCTTCCGGTTAAGTTGTCAAGGGTTGATTTCTTGTCCTCTGATAAAAGGCATTCTGTTTCGACCGCCAAAACTCTCAGGGGAGCATTTGCAACCGTTTGGCACCATTTTTGAGTGAATTGGCCAAAGTCAGATTTTTGATCAAATTTTGACCCCGGGGCTTAGGGATTTTTTCAAAAAATCTTTTTCTGAAGGTAAAGTTGTCGAGGGCTGATTTCTTGTCCTGTGATAAAAGGCCTTCTGTTTTGAACGCCAAAACTCTCAGGGGAGCATTTCCAACCGTTTTGCACCATTTTTGAGTGAATTGGCCAAAGTCAGATTTTTGATGAAATTGTGACCCCGGGGCTTAGGGATTTTTTCAAAAAAATCTTTTTCTGATGGTAAAGTTGTAGATGGCTTATTTCTTGTCCTGTGATAAAAAGCCTTCCGTTTCGACCGCCAAAATTTTCAGGGGAGCATTTCCAACCGTTTTGCACCATTTTTGAGTGAATTGGCCAAAGTCAGATTTTTGATGAAATTGTGACCCCGGGGCTTAGGGATTTTTTCAAAAAAATCTTTTTCTGACGGTTAAGTTTTCGATGGCTGATTTCTTGTCCTGTGATAAAAAGCCATCTGTTTCGACCGCCAAAACTCTCAGGGGAGCATTTGCAACCGTTTGGCACCATTTTTGAGTGAATTGGCCAAAGTCAGATTTTTGATGAAATTGTGACCCCGGGGCTTAGGGATTTTTTCAAAAAATCTTTTTCTGATGGTAAAGTTGTCGAGGGCTGATTTCTTGTCCTGTGATAAAAGGCCTTCTGTTTCGACCGCCAAACCTCTCAGGGGAGCATTTGCAACCGTTTGGCACCATTTTTGAGTGAATTGGTCAAAGTCAGATTTTTGATGAAATTGTGACCCCGGGGCTTAGGGATTTTTTCAAAAAAGTATTCTTCTGCCGGTTAGGTTGTCAACTGCTTATTTCTTGTACTGTGATAAAAAGCCTTCTGTTTCGACCGCCAAACCTCTCAGGGGAGCATTTGCAACCGTTTGGCACCATTTTTGAGTGAATTGGCCAAAGTCAGATTTTTCATGAAATTGTGACCCCGGGGCTTAGGGATTTTCTCAAAAAAATATTCTTCTGCCGGTTAGGTTGTCAACTGCTTATTTCTTGTACTGTGATAAAAAGCCTTCTGTTTCGACCGCCAAAACTCTGAGGGGAGCATTTGCAACCGTTTGGCACCATTTTTGAGTGAATTGGCCAAAGTCAGATCTTTGATGAAATTGTGACCCCGGGGCTTAGGGATTTTTTCAAAAAAATCTTTTTCTGATGGTAAAGTTGTAGATGGCTTATTTCTTGTCTTGTGATAAAAAGCCTTCTGTTTCGACCGCCAAAATTTTCAGGGGAGCACTTGCAACCGTTTGCAACCATTTTTGAGTGAATTGCCGAAAGTCAGATTTTTCATGAAATTGTGACCCCGGGGCTTAGGGATTTTTTCAAAAAATCTTTTTCTGATGGCAAAGTTGTCGAGGGCTGATTTCTTGTCCTGTGATAAAAGGGCTTCTGTTTCAACCGCCAAAACTCTCAGGGGAGCATTTGCAACCGTTTGGCACCATTTTTGAGTGAATTGGCCAAAGTCAGATTTTTTTTGAAATTGTGACCCCGGGGCTTAGGCATTTTTTCAAAAAAATCTTCTTCTGCCGGTTAAGTTGTCAACTGCTTATTTCTTGTCCTGTGATAAAAAGCCTTCTGTTTCGACCGCCAAACCTCTCAGGGGAGCATTTGCAAACGTTTGGCACCATTTTTGAGTGAATTGGCCAAAGTCAGATTTTTGATGAAATTGTGACCCCGGGGCTTAAGGATTTTTTCAAAAAAATCTTTTTCTGATGGTAAAGTTGTAGATGGCTTATTTCTTGTCCTGTGATAAAAAGCCTTCCGTTTCGACCGCCAAAATTTTCAGGGGAGCATTTGCAACCGTTTGCAACCATTTTTGAGTGAATTGCCGAAAGTCAGATTTTTCATGAAATTGTGACCCCGGGGCTTAGGCATTTTTTCAAAAAAATATACTTCTTCCGGTTAAGTTGTCAAGTGCTGATTTCTTGTCCTCTGATAAAAGGCACTCTGTTTCAACCGCCAAAACTCTCAGGGGAGCATTTGCAACCGTTTGGCACCATTTTTGAGTGAATTGGCCAAAGTCAGATTTTTGATGAAATTGTGATCCCTGGGCTTAGGGATTTTTTCAAAAAAATCTTCTTCGGCCGGTTAAGTTGTCAACTGCTTATTTCTTGTCCTGTGATAAAAAGCCTTCTGTTTCGACCGCCAAACCTCTCAGGGGAGCATTTGCAACCGTTTTGCACCATTTTTGAGTGAATTGGCCAAAGTCAGATTTTTGATGAAATTGTGACCCCGGGGCTTAGGGATTTTTTCAAAAAATCTTTTTCTGATGGTAAAGTTGTAGATGGCTTATTTCTTGTCCTGTGATAAAAAGCCTTCCGTTTCGACCGCCAAAATTTTCAGGGGAGCATTTTCAACCGTTTGGCACCATGTTTGAGTGAATTGGCCAAAGTCAGATTTTTGATGAAATTGTGACCCCGGGGCTTAGGCATTTTTTCAAAAAAATATTCTTCTTCCGGTTAAGTTGTCAAGTGCTGATTTCTTGTCCTCTGATAAAAGGCACTCTATTTCAACCGCCAAAACTCTCAGGGGAGCATTTGCAACCGTTTGGCAGCATTTTTGAGTGAATTGGCCAAAGTCAGATTTTTGATCAAATTGTGACCCCGGGGGCTTAGGGATTTTTTCAAAAAAATCTTTTTCTAATGGTAAAGTTGTAGATGGCTTATTTCTTCTCCTGTGATAAAAAGCCTTCTGTTTCGACCGCCAAAATTTTCAGGGGAGCATTTGCAACCGTTTGCAACCATTTTTGAGTGAATTGCCGAAAGTCAGATTTTTTTATGAAATCATGACCCAGGGGCTTAGGGATTTTTTCAAAAAAATCTTTTTCTGCCGGTTAAGTTGTCAACTGCTTATTTCTTGCCCTGTGATAAAAAGCCTTCTGTTTCGACCGCCAAACATTTCAGGGGAGCATTTGCAACCGTTTGGCACCATTTTTGAGTGAATTGGCCAAAGTCAGATTTTTCATGAAATTGTGACCCGGGGCTTAGGGATTTTTTCAAAAAAATCTTTTTCTGATGGTAAAGTTGTAGATGGCTGATTTCTTGTCCTGTGATAAAAAGCCTTCTGTTTCGACCGCCAAAATTTTCAGGGGAGCATTTGCAACCATTTGCAACCATTTTTGAGTGAATTGCCGAAAGTCAGATTTTTTTATGAAATCATGACCCTGGGGCTTAGGGATTTTTTCAAAAAAATCTTCTGCCGGTTAAGTTGTCAACTGCTTATTTCTTGTCCTGTGATAAAAAGCCTTCTGTTTCGACCGCCAAAACTCTCAGGGGAGCATTTGCAACCGTTTGGCACCATTTTTGAGTGAATTGCCGAAAGTCAGATTTTTCATGAAATTGTGACCCCGGGGCATAGGGATTTTTTCAAAAAAATCTTTTTCTGATGGTAAAGTTGTAGATGGCTTATTTCTTGTCCTGTGATAAAAAGCCTTCTGTTTCGACCGCCAAAATTTTCAGGGGAGCATTTGCAACCGTTTGCAACCATTTTTGAGTGAATTGCCGAAAGTCAGATTTTTTTATGAAATCATGACCCAGGGGCTTAGGGATTTTTTCAAAAAAATCTTTTTCTGATGGTTAAGTTTTCGATGGCTGATTTCTTGTCCTGTGATAAAAAGCCATCTGTTTCGACCGCCAAACCTCTCAGGGGAGCATTTGCAACCGTTTGGCACCATGTTTGAGTGAATTGGCCAAAGTCAGATTTTTGATGAAATTGTGTCCCCGGGGCTTAGGGATTTTTTCAAAAAAATCATCTTCTGCCGGTTAAGTTGTCAACTGCTTATTTCTTGTCCTGTGATAAAAAGCCTTCTGTTTTGACCGCCAAACCTCTCAGGGGAGCATTTGCAACCGTTTGGCACCATTTTTGAGTGAATTGGCCAAAGTCAGATTTTTGATGAAATTGTGACCCCGGGGCTTAGGCATTTTTTCAAAAAAATATTCTTCTTCCGGTTAAGTTGTCAAGTGCTGATTTCTTGTCCTCTGATAAAAGGCATTCTGTTTCGACCGCCAAAACTCTCAGGGGAGCATTTGCAACCGTTTGGCACCATTTTTGAGTGAATTGGCCAAAGTCAGATTTTTGATCAAATTGTGACCCCGGGGCTTAGGGATTTTTTCAAAAAAATCTTCTTCGGCCGGTTAAGTTGTCAACTGCTTATTTCTTGTCCTGTGATAAAAAGCCTTCTGTTTCGACCGCCAAACCTCTCAGGGGAGCATTTGCAACCGTTTGGCACCATTTTTGAGTGAATTGGCCAAAGTCAGATTTTTGATGAAATTGTGACCCCGGGGCTTAGGGATTTTTTCAAAAAAATATTCTTCTTCCGGTTAAGTTGTCAAGTGCTGATTTCTTGTCCTCTGATAAAAGGCATTCTGTTTCGACCGCCAAAACTCTCAGGGGAGCATTTGCAACCGTTTGGCACCATTTTTGAGTGAATTGGCCAAAGTCAGATTTTTGATCAAATTGTGACCCCGGGGCTTAGGGATTTTTTCAAAAAAATCTTCTTCGGCCGGTTAAGTTGTCAACTGCTTATTTCTTGTCCTGTGATAAAAAGCCTTCTGTTTCGACCGCCAAACCTCTCAGGGGAGCATTTGCAACCGTTTGGCACCATTTTTGAGTGAATTGGCCAAAGTCAGATTTTTGATGAAATTGTGACCCCGGGGCTTAGGGATTTTTTCAAAAAAATCTTTTTCTGATGGTAAAGTTGTAGATGGCTTATTTCTTGTCCTGTGATAAAAAGCCTTCCGTTTCGACCGCCAAAATTTTCAGGGGAGCATTTGCAACCGTTTGCAACCATTTTTGAGTGAATTGCCGAAAGTCAGATTTTTCATGAAATTGTGACCCCGGGGCTTAGGGATTTTTTCAAAAAATCTTTTTCTGATGGCAAAGTTGTCGAGGGCTGATTTCTTGTCCTGTGATAAAAGGCCTTCTGTTTCAACCGCCAAAACTCTCAGGGGAGCATTTGCAACCGTTTTGCACCATTTTTGAGTGAATTGGTCAAAGTCAGATTTTTGATGAAATTGTGACCCCGGGGCTTAGGGGTTTTTTCAAAAAAATCTTTTTCTGCGGGTTAAGTTTTCAATGGCTGATTTCTTGTCCTGTGATAAAAAGCCTTCTGTTTCGACCGCCAAAATTTTCAGGGGAGCATTTGCAACCGTTTGCAACCATTTTTGAGTGAATTGCCGAAAGTCAGATTTTTTTATGAAATCATGACCCAGGGGCTTAGGGATTTTTTCAAAAAAATCTTTTTCTGATGGTTAAGTTTTTGATGGCTGATTTCTTGTCCTGTGATAAAAAGCCATCTGTTTCGACCGCCAAACATTTCAGGGGAGCATTTGCAACCGTTTGGCACCATGTTTGAGTGAATTGGCCAAAGTCAGATTTTTTTATGAAATCATGACCCAGGGGCTTAGGGATTTTTTCAAAAAAATCTTTTTCTGCGGGTTAAGTTTTCAATGGCTGATTTCTTGTCCTGTGATAAAAAGCCTTCTGTTTCGACCGCCAAAATTTTCAGGGGAGCATTTGCAACCGTTTGCAACCATTTTTGAGTGAATTGCCGAAAGTCAGATTTTTTTATGAAATCATGACCCAGGGGCTTTGGGATTTTTTCAAAAAATCTTTTTCTGATGGTAAAGTTGTCGAGGGCTGATTTCTTGTCCTGTGATAAAAGGCCTTCTGTTTCGACCGCCAAAACTCTCAGGGGAGCATTTGCAACCGTTTGGCACCATGTTTGAGTGAATTGGCCAAAGTCAGATTTTTGATGAAATTGTGACCCCGGGGCTTAGGGATTTTTTCAAAAAAATCATCTTCTGCCGGTTAAGTTGTCAACTGCTTATTTCTTGTCCTGTGATAAAAAGCCTTCTGTTTTGACCGCCAAACCTCTCAGGGGAGCATTTGCAACCGTTTGGCACCATTTTTGAGTGAATTGGCCAAAGTCAGATTTTTGATGAAATTGTGACCCCGGGGCTTAGGGATTTTTTCAAAAAAATCTTTTTCTGATGGTAAAGTTGTAGATGGCTTATTTCTTGTCCTGTGATAAAAAGCCTTCCGTTTCGACCGCCAAAATTTTCAGGGGAGCATTTGCAACCGTTTGCAACCATTTTTGAGTGAATTGCCGAAAGTCAGATTTTTCATGAAATTGTGACCCCGGGGCTTAGGGATTTTTTCAAAAAATCTTTTTCTGATGGCAAAGTTGTCGAGGGCTGATTTCTTGTCCTGTGATAAAAGGCCTTCTGTTTCAACCGCCAAAACTCTCAGGGGAGCATTTGCAACCGTTTTGCACCATTTTTGAGTGAATTGGTCAAAGTCAGATTTTTGATGAAATTGTGACCCCGGGGCTTAGGGGTTTTTTCAAAAAAATCTTTTTCTGCGGGTTAAGTTTTCAATGGCTGATTTCTTGTCCTGTGATAAAAAGCCTTCTGTTTCGACCGCCAAAATTTTCAGGGGAGCATTTGCAACCGTTTGCAACCATTTTTGAGTGAATTGCCGAAAGTCAGATTTTTTTATGAAATCATGACCCAGGGGCTTAGGGATTTTTTCAAAAAAATCTTTTTCTGATGGTTAAGTTTTCGATGGCTGATTTCTTGTCCTGTGATAAAAAGCCATCTGTTTCGACCGCCAAACATTTCAGGGGAGCATTTGCAACCGTTTGGCACCATGTTTGAGTGAATTGGCCAAAGTCAGATTTTTTTATGAAATCATGACCCAGGGGCTTAGGGATTTTTTCAAAAAAATCTTTTTCTGCGGGTTATGTTTTCAATGGCTGATTTCTTGTCCTGTGATAAAAAGCCTTCTGTTTCGACCGCCAAAATTTTCAGGGGAGCATTTGCAACCGTTTGCAACCATTTTTGAGTGAATTGCCGAAAGTCAGATTTTTTTATGAAATCATGACCCAGGGGCTTTGGGATTTTTTCAAAAAATCTTTTTCTGATGGTAAAGTTGTCGAGGGCTGATTTCTTGTCCTGTGATAAAAGGCCTTCTGTTTCGACCGCCAAAACTCTCAGGGGAGCATTTGCAACCGTTTGGCACCATGTTTGAGTGAATTGGCCAAAGTCAGATTTTTGATGAAATTGTGACCCCGGGGCTTAGGGATTTTTTCAAAAAAATCATCTTCTGCCGGTTAAGTTGTCAACTGCTTATTTCTTGTCCTGTGATAAAAAGCCTTCTGTTTTGACCGCCAAACCTCTCAGGGAAGCATTTGCAACCGTTTGGCACCATTTCTGAGTGAATTGGCGAAAGTCAGATTTTTGATGAAATTGTGACCCCGGGGCTTAGGCATTTTTTCAAAAAAATATTCTTCTTCCGGTTAAGTTGTCAAGTGCTGATTTCTTGTCCTCTGATAAAAGGCATTCTGTTTCGACCGCCAAAACTCTCAGGGGAGCATTTGCAACCGTTTGGCACCATTTTTGAGTGAATTGGCCAAAGTCAGATTTTTGATCAAATTGTGACCCCGGGGCTTAGGGATTTTTTCAAAAAATCTTTTTCTGAAGGTAAAGTTGTCGAGGGCTGATTTTTTGTCCTGTGATAAAAGGCCTTCTGTTTTGACCGCCAAAACTCTCAGGGGAGCATTTGCAACCGTTTGGCACCATTTTTGAGTGAATTGGCCAAAGTCAGATTTTTCATGAAATTGTGACCCCGGGGCTTAGGGATTTTTTCAAAAAAATCTTCTTCGGCCGGTTAAGTTGTCAACTGCTTATTTCTAGTCCTGTGATAAAAAGCCTTCTGTTTCGACCGCCAAACCTCTCAGGGGAGCATTTGCAACCCTTTGGCACCATTTTTGAGTGAATTGGCCAAAGTCAGATTTTTGATCAAATTGTGACCCCGGGGCTTAGGGATTTTTTCAAAAAATCTTTTTCTGAAGGTAAAGTTGTCGAGGGCTGATTTTTTGTCCTGTGATAAAAGGCCTTCTGTTTTGACCGCCAAAACTCTCAGGGGAGCATTTGCAACCGTTTGGCACCATTTTTGAGTGAATTGGCCAAAGTCAGATTTTTGATGAAATTGTGACCCCGGGGCTTAGGGATTTTTTCAAAAAAATCTTCTTCGGCCGGTTAAGTTGTCAACTGCTTATTTCTTGTCCTGTGATAAAAAGCCTTCTGTTTCGACCGCTAAACCTCTCAGGGGAACATTTGCAACCGTTTGGCACCATTTTTGAGTGAATTGGCCAAAGTCAGATTTTTGATGACATTGTGACCCCGGGGCTTAGGGATTTTTTCAAAAAAATCTTTTTCTGATGGTAAAGTTGTAGATGGCTTATTTCTTGTCCTGTGATAAAAAGCCTTCCGTTTCGACCGCCAAAATTTTCAGGGGAGCATTTGCAACCGTTTGCAACCATTTTTGAGTGAATTGCCGAAAGTCAGATTTTTCATGAAATTGTGACCCCGGGGCTTAGGGATTTTTTCAAAAAAATCTTTTTCTGATGGTAAAGTTGTAGATGGCTTATTTCTTGTCTTGTGATAAAAAGCCTTCTGTTTCGACCGCCAAAATTTTCAGGGGAGCACTTGCAACCGTTTGCAACCATTTTTGAGTGAATTGCCGAAAGTCAGATTTTTCATGAAATTGTGACCCCGGGGCTTAGGGATTTTTTCAAAAAATCTTTTTCTGATGGCAAAGTTGTCGAGGGCTGATTTCTTGTCCTCTGATAAAAGGCATTCTGTTTCAACTGCCAAAACTCTCAGGGGAGCATTTGCAACTGTTTGGCACCATTTTTGAGTGAATTGGCCAAAGTCAGATTTTTTTTTGAAATTGTGACCCCGGGGCTTAGGGATTTTTTCAAAAATATCTTTTTCTGCCGGTTAAGTTTTCGATGGCTGATTTCTTGTCCTGTGATAAAAGGCCTTCTGTTTCAACTGCCAAAACTCTCAGGGGAGCATTTGCAACCGTTTGGCACCATTTTTGAGTGAATTGGCCACAGTCAGATTTTTGATGAAATTGTGACCCCGGGGCTTAGGGATTTTTTCAAAAAAATCTTCTTCTGTTGATGAAGTTGTCAAGGGCTGATTTCCTTTCCTGTGATAAAAAGCCTTCTGTTTCGACCGCCAAAATTTTCAGGGGAGCATTTGCAACCGTTTGCAACCATTTTTGAGTGAATTGCCGAAAGTCAGATTTTTTTATGAAATCATGACCCCGGGGCTTAGGGATTTTTTCAAAAAAATCTTTTTCTGATGGTAAAGTTGTAGATGGCTTACTTCTTGTCCTGTGATAAAAAGCCTTCTGTTTCGACCGCCAAAATTTTCAGGGGAGCATTTGCAACCGTTTGCAAACATTTTTGAGTGAATTGCCGAAAGTCAGATTTTTGATGAAATTGTGACCCCGGGGCTTAGGGATTTTTTCAAAAATATATTCTTCTGCCGGTTAAGTTTTTGAGGGCTGATTTCTTGTCCTGTGATAAAAAGCCTTCTGTTTCAACCGCCAAAACTCTCAGGGGAGCATTTGCAACCGTTTGGCAGCATTTTTGAGTGAATTGCCGAAAGTCAGATTTTTGATGAAATTGTGACCCCGGGGCTTAGGGATTTTTTCAAAAAAATATTCTTCTGCCGGTTAAGTTGTCAACTGCTTATTTCTTGTCCTGTGATAAAAAGCCTTCTGTTTCGACCGCCAAACCTCTCAGGGGAGCATTTGCAACCGTTTGGCACCATTTTTGAGTGAATTGGCCAAAGTCAGATTTTTGATGAAATTGTGACCCCGGGGCTTAGACATTTTTTCAAAAAAATATTCTTCTTCCGGTTAAGTTGTCAAGTGCTGATTTCTTGTCCTCTGATAAAAGGCACTCTGTTTCGACCGCCAAAACTCTCAGGGGAGCATTTGCAACCGTTTGGCACCATTTTTGAGTGAATTGGCCAAAGTCAGATCTTTGATGAAATTGTGACCCCGGGGCTTAGGGATTTTTTCAAAAAAATATTCTTCTTCCGGTTAAGTTGTCAAGTGCTGATTTCTTGTCCTCTGATAAAAGGCACTCTGTTTCGACCGCCAAAACTCTCAGGGGAGCATTTGCAACCGTTTGGCACCATTTTTGAGTGAATTGGCCAAAGTCAGATCTTTGATGAAATTGTGACCCCGGGGCTTAGGGATTTTTTCAAAAAAATCTTTTTCTGATGGTAAAGTTGTAGATGGCTTATTTCTTGTCTTGTGATAAAAAGCCTTCTGTTTCGACCGCCAAAATTTTCAGGGCAGCATTTGCAACCGTTTGCAACCATTTTTGAGTGAATTGCCGAAAGTCAGATTTTTTTTTGAAATTGTGACCCCGGGGCTTAGGGATTTTTTCAAAAAATCTTTTTCTGATGGCAAAGTTGTCGAGGGCTGATTTCTTGTCCAGTGATAAAAGGCCTTCTGTTTCAACCGCCAAAACTCTCAGGGGAGCATTTGCAACCGTTTGGCAGCATTTTTGAGTGAATTGGCCAAAGTCAGATTTTTTTTTGAAATTGTGACCCCGGGGCTTAGGGATTTTTTCAAAAAAATATTCTTCTGCCGGTTAAGTTTTCGAGGGCTGATTTCTTGTCCTGTGATAAAAGGCCTTCAGTTTCAACCGCCAAAACTCTCAGGGGAGCATTTGCAACCGTTTGGCACCATTTTTGAGTGAATTGCCGAAAGTCAGATTTTTGATGAAATTGTGACCCCGGGGCTTAGGGATTTTTTCAAAAAATCTTTTTCTGATGGTAAAGTTGTAGATGGCTTATTTCTTGTCCTGTGATAAAAAGCCTTCTGTTTCGACCGCCAAAATTTTCAGGGGAGCATTTGCAACCGTTTGGCACCATTTTTGAGTGAATTGCCGAAAGTCAGATTTTTTTATGAAATCATGACCCAGGGGCTTAGGGATTTTTTACAAAAAACCTTTTTCTGCCGGTTAAGTTTTCGATCGCTGATTTCTTGTCCTGTGATAAAAAGCCTTCTGTTTCGACCGCCAAAACTCTCAGGGGAGCATTTGCAACCGTTTGGCACCATTTTTGAGTGAATTGGCCAAAGTCAGATTTTTGATGAAATTGTGACCCCGGGGCTTAGGGATTTTTTCAAAAAATCTTTTTCTGATGGTAAAGTTGTCGAGGGCTGATTTCTTGTCCTTTGATAAAAGGCCTTCTGTTTCGACCGCCAAACCTCTCAGGGGAGCATTTGCAACCGTTTGGCACCATTTTTGAGTGAATTGGCCAAAGTCAGATTTTTGATGAAATTGTGACCCCGGGGCTTAGGGATTTTTTCAAAAAAATCTTTTTCTGCCGGTTAAGTTTTCAATGGCTGATTTCTTGTCCTCTGATAAAAGGCATTCTGTTTCGACCGCCAAACCTCTCAGGGGAGCATTTGCAACCGTTTGGCACCATTTTTGAGTGAATTGGCCAAAGTCAGATTTTTGATGAAATTGTGACCCCGGGGCTTAGGGATTTTTTCAAAAAAATCTTTTTCTGCCGGTTAAGTTTTCAATGGCTGATTTCTTGTCCTCTGATAAAAGGCATTCTGTTTCGACCGCCAAACCTCTCAGGGGAGCAATTGCAACCGTTTGGCACCATTTTTGAGTGAATTGGCCAAAGTCAGATTTTTTTTGAAATTGTGACCCGGGGCTTAGGGATTTTTTCAAAAAAATATTCTTCTGCCGGTTAATTTTTCGAGGGCTGATTTCTTGTCCTGGGATAAAAAGCATTCTGTTTCGACCGCCAAAACTCTCAGGGGAGCATTTGCAACCGTTTGGCACCATTTTTGAGTGAATTGCCGAAAGTCAGATTTTTGATGAAATTGTGACCCCGGGGTTTAGGGATTTTTTCAAAAGAATATTCTTCTGCCGGTTAAGTTGTCAACTGCTTATTTCTTGTCCTGTGATAAAAAGCCTTCTGTTTCGACCGCCAAAACTCTCAGCGGAGCATTTGCAACCATTTGGCACCATTTTTGAGTGTATTGCCGAAAGTCAGATTTTTCATGAAATTGTGACCCCGGGGCTTAGGGATTTTTTCAAAAAAATCTTCTTCTGCCGGTTAAGTTGTCAAGGGCTGATTTCTTGTCCTGTGATAAAAGGCCTTCTGTTTCGACCGCCAAATCTCTCAGGGGAGCATTTGCAACTGTTTTGCACCATTTTTGAGTGAATTGGCCAAAGTCAGATTTTTGATGAAATTGTGACCCCGGGGCTTAGGGATTTTTTCAAAAAAATCTTTTTCTGATGGTAAAGTTGTCGAGGGCTGATTTCTTGTCCTGTGATAAAAGGCCTTCTGTTTCGACCGCCAAACCTCTCAGGGGAGCATTTGCAACCGTTTGGCACCATTTTTGAGTGAATTGGCCAAAGTCAGATTTTTGATGAAATTGTGACCCCGGGGCTTAGGGATTTTTTCAAAAAAAACTTCTTCTGCCGGTTAAGTTGTCAACTGCTTATTTCTTGTCCTGTGATAAAAAGCCTTCTGTTTCGACCGCCAAACCTTCAGGGGAGCATTTGCAACCGTTTGGCAACATTTTTGAGTGAATGGGCCAAAGTCAGATCTTTGATGAAATTGTGACCCCGGGGCTTAGGGATTTTTTCAAAAAAATATTCTTCTGCCGGTTAAGTTTTCGAGGGCTGATTTCTTGTCCTGTGATAAAAAGCCTTCTGTTTCGACCGCCAAAATTTTCAGGGGAGCATTTGCAACCGTTTGGCACCATTTTTGAGTGAATTGCCGAAAGTCAGATTTTTTTATGAAATCATGACCCAGAGGCTTAGGGATTTTTTCAAAAAAATCTTTTTCTGCCGGTTAAGTTTTCGATGGCTGATTTCTTGTCCTGTGATAAAAAGCCTTCTGTTTCGACCGCCAAAACTCTCAGGGGAGCATTTGCAACCGTTTGGCACCATTTTTGAGTGAATTGGCCAAAGTCAGATTTTTGATGAAATTGTGACCCCGGGGCTTAGGGATTTTTTCAAAAAATCTTTTTCTGATGGTAAAGTTGTCGAGGGCTGATTTCTTGTCCTGGGATAAAAAGCCTTCTGTTTCGACCGCCAAAACTCTCAGGGGAGCATTTGCAACCGTTTGGCACCATTTTTGAGTGAATTGGCCAAAGTCAGATTTTTGATGAAATTGTGACCCCGGGGCTTAGGGATTTTTTCAAAAAATCTTTTTCTGATGGTAAAGTTGTCGAGGGCTGATTTCTTGTCCTGGGATAAAAAGCCTTCTGTTTCGACCGCCAAAACTCTCAGGGGAGCATTTGCAACCGTTTGGCACCATTTTTGAGTGAATTGCCGAAAGTCAGATTTTTCATGAAATTGTGACCCCGGGGCTTAGGGATTTTTTCAAAAAAATCTTCTTCTGCCGGTTAAGTTGTCAAGGGCTGATTTCTTGTCCTGTGATAAAAGGCCTTCTGTTTCGACCGCCAAAACTCTCAGGGGAGCATTTGCAACTGTTTTGCACCATTTTTGAGTGAATTGGCCAAAGTCAGATTTTTGATGAAATTGTGACCCCGGGGCTTAGGGATTTTTTCAAAAAAATCTTTTTCTGATGGTAAAGTTGTCGAGGGCTGATTTCTTGTCCTGTGATAAAAGGCCTTCTGTTTCGACCGCCAAACCTCTCAGGGGAGCATTTGCAACCGTTTGGCACCATTTTTGAGTGAATTGGCCAAAGTCAGATTTTTGATGAAATTGTGACCCCGGGGCTTAGGGATTTTTTCAAAAAAAACTTCTTCTGCCGGTTAAGTTGTCAACTGCTTATTTCTTGTCCTGTGATAAAAAGCCTTCTGTTTCGACCGCCAAACCTTCAGGGGAGCATTTGCAACCGTTTGGCACCATTTTTGAGTGAATGGGCCAAAGTCAGATCTTTGATGAAATTGAGACCCCGGGGCTTAGGGATTTTTTCAAAAAAATATTCTTCTGCCGGTTAAGTTTTCGAGGGCTGATTTCTTGTCCTGTGATAAAAAGCCTTCTGTTTCGACCGCCAAAATTTTCAGGGGAGCATTTGCAACCGTTTGGCACCATTTTTGAGTGAATTGCCGAAAGTCAGATTTTTTTATGAAATCATGACCCAGAGGCTTAGGGATTTTTTCCAAAAAATCTTTTTCTGCCGGTTAAGTTTTCGATGGCTGATTTCTTGTCCTGTGATAAAAAGCCTTCTGTTTCGACCGCCAAAACTCTCAGGGGAGCATTTGCAACCGTTTGGCACCATTTTTGAGTGAAGTGGCCAAAGTCAGATTTTTGATGAAATTGTGACCCCGGGGCTTAGGGATTTTTTCAAAAAATCTTTTTCTGATGGTAAAGTTGTCGAGGGCTGATTTCTTGTCCTGGGATAAAAAGCCTTCTGTTTCGACCGCCAAAACTCTCAGGGGAGCATTTGCAACCGTTTGGCACCATTTTTGAGTGAATTGCCGAAAGTCAGATTTTTGATGAAATTGTGACCCCGGGGCTTAGGGATTTTTTCAAAAAATCTTTTTCTGATGGTAAAGTTGTCGAGGGCTGATTTCTTGTCCTGGGATAAAAAGCCTTCTGTTTCGACCGCCAAAACTCTCAGGGGAGCATTTGCAACCGTTTGGCACCATTTTTGAGTGAATTGCCGAAAGTCAGATTTTTCATGAAATTGTGACCCCGGGGCTTAGGGATTTTTTCAAAAAAATCTTCTTCTGCCGGTTAAGTTGTCAAGGGCTGATTTCTTGTCCTGTGATAAAAGGCCTTCTGTTTCGACCGCCAAAACTCTCAGGGGAGCATTTGCAACCATTTGGCACCATTTTTGAGTGAATTGGCCAAAGTCAGATTTTTGATGAAATTGTGACCCCGGGGCTTAGGGATTTTTTCAAAAAAATATTCTTCTGCCGGTTAAGTTTTCGAGGGCTGATTTCTTGTCCTGTGATAAAAAGCCTTCTGTTTCAACCGCCAAAACTCTCAGGGGAGCATTTGCAACCGTTTGGCACCATTTTTGAGTGAATTGCCGAAAGTCAGATTTTTGATGAAATTGTGACCCCGGGGCTTAGGGATTTTTTCAAAAAAATATTCTTCTGCGGGTTAAGTTGTCAACTGCTTATTTCTTGTCCTGTGATAAAAAGCCTTCTGTTTCGACCGCCAAACCTCTCAGGGGAGCATTTGCAACCGTTTGGCACCATTTTTGAGTGAATTGGCCAAAGTCAGATTTTTGATGAAATTGTGACCCCGGGGCTTAGGGATTTTTTCAAAAAAATATTCTTCTTCCGGTTAAGTTGTCAAGTGCTGATTTCTTGTCCTCTGATAAAAGGCATTCTGTTTCGACCGCCAAAACTCTCAGGGGAGCATTTGCAACCGTTTGGCACCATTTTTGAGTGAATTGGCCAAAGTGAGATCTTTGATGAAATTGTGACCCCGGGGCTTAGGGATTTTTTCAAAAAAATCTTTTTCTGATGGTAAAGTTGTAGATGGCTTATTTCTTGTCCTGTGATAAAAAGCCTTCTGTTTCGACCGCCAAAACTCTCAGGGGAGCATTTGCAACCGTTTGGCACCATTTTTGAGTGAATTGCCGAAAGTCAGATTTTTGATGAAATTGTGACCCCGGGGCTTAGGGATTTTTTCAAAAAATCTTTTTCTGATGGTAAAGTTGTAGATGGCTTATTTCTTGTCCTGTGATAAAAAGCCTTCTGTTTCGACCGCCAAAATTTTCAGGGGAGCATTTGCAACCGTTTGGCACCATTTTTGAGTGAATTGCCGAAAGTCAGATTTTTTTATGAAATCATGACCCAGGGGCTTAGGGATTTTTTCCAAAAAATCTTTTTCTGCCGGTTAAGTTTTCGATGGCTGATTTCTTGTCCTGTGATAAAAAGCCTTCTGTTTTGACCGCCAAACCTCTCAGGGGAGCATTTGCAACCGTTTGGCACCATTTTTGAGTGAATTGGCCAAAGTCAGATTTTTGATGAAATTGTGACCCCGGGGCTTAGGGATTTTTTCAAAAGAATATTCTTCTGCCGGTTAAGTTGTCAACTGCTTATTTCTTGTCCTGTGATAAAAAGCCTTCTGTTTCGACCGCCAAAACTTTCATCGGAGCATTTGCAACCATTTGGCACCATTTTTGAGTGAATTGCCGAAAGTCAGATTTTTGATGAAATTGTGACCCCAGGGCTTAGGGATTTTTTCAAAAAAAACTTCTTCTGCCGGTTAAGTTGTCAACTGCTTATTTCTTGTCCTGTGATAAAAAGCCTTCTGTTTCGACCGCCAAACCTCTCAGGGGAGCATTTGCAACCGTTTGGCACCATTTTTGAGTGAATTGGCCAAAGTCAGATTTTTGATGAAATTGTGACCCCGGGGCTTAGGCATTTTTTCAAAAAAATATTCTTCTTCCGGTTAAGTTGTCAAGTGCTGATTTCTTGTCCTCTGATAAAAGGCATTCTGTTTCGACCGCCAAAACTCTCAGGGGAGCATTTGCAACCGTTTGGCACCATTTTTGAGTGAATTGGCCAAAGTCAGATCTTTGATGAAATTGTGACCCCGGGGCTTAGGGATTTTTTCAAAAAATCTTTTTCTGATGGTAAAGTTGTAGATGGCTTATTTCTTGTCCTGTGATAAAAAGCCTTCTGTTTCGACCGCCAAAACTCTCAGGGGAGCATTTGCAACCGTTTGGCACCATTTTTGAGTGAATTGCCGAAAGTCAGATTTTTGATGAAATTGTGACCCCGGGGCTTAGGGATTTTTTCAAAAAATCTTTTTCTGATGGTAAAGTTGTCGAGGGCTGATTTCTTGTCCTGGGATAAAAAGCCTTCTGTTTCGACCGCCAAAACTCTCAGGGGAGCATTTGCAACCGTTTGGCACCATTTTTTGAGTGAATTGCCGAAAGTCAGATTTTTCATGAAATTGTGACCCCGGGGCTTAGGGATTTTTTCAAAAAAATCTTCTTCTGCCGGTTAAGTTGTCAAGGGCTGATTTCTTGTCCTGTGATAAAAGGCCTTCTGTTTCGACCGCCAAAACTCTCAGGGGAGCATTTGCAACTGTTTTGCACCATTTTTGAGTGAATTGGCCAAAGTCAGATTTTTGATGAAATTGTGACCCCGGGGCTTAGGGATTTTTTCAAAAAAATCTTTTTCTGATGGTAAAGTTGTCGAGGGCTGATTTCTTGTCCTGTGATAAAAGGCCTTCTGTTTCGACCGCCAAACCTCTCAGGGGAGCATTTGCAACCGTTTGGCACCATTTTTGAGTGAATTGGCCAAAGTCAGATTTTTGATGAAATTGTGACCCCGGGGCTTAGGGATTTTTTCAAAAAAAACTTCTTCTGCCGGTTAAGTTGTCAACTGCTTATTTCTTGTCCTGTGATAAAAAGCCTTCTGTTTCGACCGCCAAACCTTCAGGGGAGCATTTGCAACCGTTTGGCACCATTTTTGAGTGAATGGGCCAAAGTCAGATCTTTGATGAAATTGAGACCCCGGGGCTTAGGGATTTTTTCAAAAAAATATTCTTCTGCCGGTTAAGTTTTCGAGGGCTGATTTCTTGTCCTGTGATAAAAAGCCTTCTGTTTCGACCGCCAAAATTTTCAGGGGAGCATTTGCAACCGTTTGGCACCATTTTTGAGTGAATTGCCGAAAGTCAGATTTTTTTATGAAATCATGACCCAGAGGCTTAGGGATTTTTTCCAAAAAATCTTTTTCTGCCGGTTAAGTTTTCGATGGCTGATTTCTTGTCCTGTGATAAAAAGCCTTCTGTTTCGACCGCCAAAACTCTCAGGGGAGCATTTGCAACCGTTTGGCACCATTTTTGAGTGAATTGGCCAAAGTCAGATTTTTGATGAAATTGTGACCCCGGGGCTTAGGGATTTTTTCAAAAAATCTTTTTCTGATGGTAAAGTTGTCGAGGGCTGATTTCTTGTCCTGGGATAAAAAGCCTTCTGTTTCGACCGCCAAAACTCTCAGGGGAGCATTTGCAACCGTTTGGCACCATTTTTGAGTGAATTGCCGAAAGTCAGATTTTTGATGAAATTGTGACCCCGGGGCTTAGGGATTTTTTCAAAAAATCTTTTTCTGATGGTAAAGTTGTCGAGGGCTGATTTCTTGTCCTGGGATAAAAAGCCTTCTGTTTCGACCGCCAAAACTCTCAGGGGAGCATTTGCAACCGTTTGGCACCATTTTTGAGTGAATTGCCGAAAGTCAGATTTTTCATGAAATTGTGACCCCGGGGCTTAGGGATTTTTTCAAAAAAATCTTCTTCTGCCGGTTAAGTTGTCAAGGGCTGATTTCTTGTCCTGTGATAAAAGGCCTTCTGTTTCGACCGCCAAAACTCTCAGGGGAGCATTTGCAACCATTTGGCACCATTTTTGAGTGAATTGGCCAAAGTCAGATTTTTGATGAAATTGTGACCCCGGGGCTTAGGGATTTTTTCAAAAAAATATTCTTCTGCCGGTTAAGTTTTCGAGGGCTGATTTCTTGTCCTGTGATAAAAAGCCTTCTGTTTCAACCGCCAAAACTCTCAGGGGAGCATTTGCAACCGTTTGGCACCATTTTTGAGTGAATTGCCGAAAGTCAGATTTTTGATGAAATTGTGACCCCGGGGCTTAGGGATTTTTTCAAAAAAATATTCTTCTGCGGGTTAAGTTGTCAACTGCTTATTTCTTGTCCTGTGATAAAAAGCCTTCTGTTTCGACCGCCAAACCTCTCAGGGGAGCATTTGCAACCGTTTGGCACCATTTTTGAGTGAATTGGCCAAAGTCAGATTTTTGATGAAATTGTGACCCCGGGGCTTAGGGATTTTTTCAAAAAAATATTCTTCTTCCGGTTAAGTTGTCAAGTGCTGATTTCTTGTCCTCTGATAAAAGGCATTCTGTTTCGACCGCCAAAACTCTCAGGGGAGCATTTGCAACCGTTTGGCACCATTTTTGAGTGAATTGGCCAAAGTGAGATCTTTGATGAAATTGTGACCCCGGGGCTTAGGGATTTTTTCAAAAAAATCTTTTTCTGATGGTAAAGTTGTAGATGGCTTATTTCTTGTCCTGTGATAAAAAGCCTTCTGTTTCGACCGCCAAAACTCTCAGGGGAGCATTTGCAACCGTTTGGCACCATTTTTGAGTGAATTGCCGAAAGTCAGATTTTTGATGAAATTGTGACCCCGGGGCTTAGGGATTTTTTCAAAAAATCTTTTTCTGATGGTAAAGTTGTAGATGGCTTATTTCTTGTCCTGTGATAAAAAGCCTTCTGTTTCGACCGCCAAAATTTTCAGGGGAGCATTTGCAACCGTTTGGCACCATTTTTGAGTGAATTGCCGAAAGTCAGATTTTTTTATGAAATCATGACCCAGGGGCTTAGGGATTTTTTCCAAAAAATCTTTTTCTGCCGGTTAAGTTTTCGATGGCCGATTTCTTGTCCTGTGATAAAAAGCCTTCTGTTTTGACCGCCAAACCTCTCAGGGGAGCATTTGCAACCGTTTGGCACCATTTTTGAGTGAATTGGCCAAAGTCAGATTTTTGATGAAATTGTGACCCCGGGGCTTAGGGATTTTTTCAAAAGAATATTCTTCTGCCGGTTAAGTTGTCAACTGCTTATTTCTTGTCCTGTGATAAAAAGCCTTCTGTTTCGACCGCCAAAACTTTCATCGGAGCATTTGCAACCATTTGGCACCATTTTTGAGTGAATTGCCGAAAGTCAGATTTTTGATGAAATTGTGACCCCAGGGCTTAGGGATTTTTTCAAAAAAATCTTCTTCTGCCGGTTAAGTTGTCAACTGCTTATTTCTTGTCCTGTGATAAAAAGCCTTCTGTTTCGTCCGCCAAACCTCTCAGGGGAGCATTTGCAACCGTTTGGCACCATTTTTGAGTGAATTGGCCAAAGTCAGATTTTTGATGAAATTGTGACCCCGGGGCTTAGGCATTTTTTCAAAAAAATATTCTTCTTCCGGTTAAGTTGTCAAGTGCTGATTTCTTGTCCTCTGATAAAAGGCATTCTGTTTCGACCGCCAAAACTCTCAGGGGAGCATTTGCAACCGTTTGGCACCATTTTTGAGTGAATTGGCCAAAGTCAGATCTTTGATGAAATTGTGACCCCGGGGCTTAGGGATTTTTTCAAAAAATCTTTTTCTGATGGTAAAGTTGTAGATGGCTTATTTCTTGTCCTGTGATAAAAAGCCTTCTGTTTCGACCGCCAAAACTCTCAGGGGAGCATTTGCAACCGTTTGGCACCATTTTTGAGTGAATTGGCCAAAGTCAGATTTTTGATGAAATTGTGACCCCGGGGCTTAGGGATTTTTTCAAAAAATCTTTTTCTGATGGTAAAGTTGTCGAGGGCTGATTTCTTGTCCTTTGATAAAAGGCCTTCTGTTTCGACCGCCAAACCTCTCAGGGGAGCATTTGCAACCGTTTGGCACCATTTTTGAGTGAATTGGCCAAAGTCAGATTTTTGATGAAATTGTGACCCCCGGGGCTTAGGGATTTTTTCAAACAAATCTTTTTCTGCCGGTTAAGTTTTCAATGGCTGATTTCTTGTCCTCTGATAAAAGGCATTCTGTTTCGACCGCCAAAACTCTCAGGGGAGCATTTGCAACCATTTGGCACCATTTTTGAGTGAATTGGCCAAAGTCAGATTTTTGATGAAATTGTGACCCCGGGGCTTAGGGATTTTTTCAAAAAAATATTCTTCTGCCGGTTAAGTTTTCGAGGGCTGATTTCTTGTCCTGTGATAAAAAGCCTTCTGTTTCAACCGCCAAAACTCACAGGGGAGCATTTGCAACCGTTTGGCACCATTTTTGAGTGAATTGCCGAAAGTCAGATTTTTGATGAAATTGTGACCCCGGGGCTTAGGGATTTTTTCAAAAAATCTTTTTCTGATGGTAAAGTTGTAGATGGCTTATTTCTTGTCCTGTGATAAAAAGCCTTCTGTTTCGACCGCCAAAATTTTCAGGGGCGCATTTGCAACCGTTTGGCACCATTTTTGAGTGAATTGCCGAAAGTCAGATTTTTTTATGAAATCATGACCCAGGGGCTTAGGGATTTTTTCCAAAAAATCTTTTTCTGCCGGTTAAGTTTTCGATGGCTGATTTCTTGTCCTGTGATAAAAAGCCTTCTGTTTCGACCGCCAAAACTCTCAGGGTAGCATTTGCAACCGTTTGGCACCATTTTTGAGTGAATTGGCCAAAGTCAGATTTTTGATGAAATTGTGACCCCGGGGCTTAGGGATTTTTTCAAAAAATCTTTTTCTGATGGTAAATTTGTCGAGGGCTGATTTCTTGTCCTTTGATAAAAGGCCTTCTGTTTCGACCGCCAAACCTCTCAGGGGAGCATTTGCAACCGTTTGGCACCATTTTTGAGTGAATTGGCCAAAGTCAGATTTTTGATGGGCTTAGGGATTTTTTCAAAAAAATCTTCTTCTGACGGTTAAGTTGTCAACTGCTTATTTCTTGTCCTGTGATAAAAAGCCTTCTGTTTCGACCGCCAAAACTCTCAGCGGAGCATTTGCAACCATTTGGCACCATTTTTGAGTGAATTGCCGAAAGTCAGATTTTTCATGAAATTGTGACCCCGGGGCTTAGGGATTTTTTCAAAAAAATCTTCTTCTGCCGGTTAAGTTGTCAAGGGCTGATTTCTTGTCCTGTGATAAAAGGCCTTCTGTTTCGACCGCCAAAACTCTCAGGGGAGCATTTGCAACCGTTTGGCACCATGTTTGAGTGAATTGGCCAAAGTCAGATTTTTGATGAAATTGTGACCCCGGGGCTTAGGGATTTTTTCAAAAAAATCTTTTTCTGATGGTAAAGTTGTCGAGGGCTGATTTCTTGTCCTGTGATAAAAGGCCTTCTGTTTCGACCGCCAAACCTCTCAGGGGAGCATTTGCAACCGTTTGGCACCATTTTTGAGTGAATTGGCCAAAGTCAGATTTTTGATGAAATTGTGACCCCGGGGCTTAGGGATTTTTTCAAAAAAAACTTCTTCTGCCGGTTAAGTTGTCAACTGCTTATTTCTTGTCCTGTGATAAAAAGCCTTCTGTTTCGACCGCCAAACCTTCAGGGGAGCATTTGCAACCGTTTGGCACCATTTTTGAGTGAATGGGCCAAAGTCAGATCTTTGATGAAATTGAGACCCCGGGGCTTAGGGATTTTTTCAAAAAAATATTCTTCTGCCGGTTAAGTTTTCGAGGGCTGATTTCTTGTCCTGTGATAAAAAGCCTTCTGTTTCGACCGCCAAAATTTTCAGGGGAGCATTTGCAACCGTTTGGCACCATTTTTGAGTGAATTGCCGAAAGTCAGATTTTTTTATGAAATCATGACCCAGAGGCTTAGGGATTTTTTCCAAAAAATCTTTTTCTGCCGGTTAAGTTTTCGATGGCTGATTTCTTGTCCTGTGATAAAAAGCCTTCTGTTTCGACCGCCAAAACTCTCAGGGGAGCATTTGCAACCGTTTGGCACCATTTTTGAGTGAATTGGCCAAAGTCAGATTTTTGATGAAATTGTGACCCCGGGGCTTAGGGATTTTTTCAAAAAATCTTTTTCTGATGGTAAAGTTGTCGAGGGCTGATTTCTTGTCCTGGGATAAAAAGCCTTCTGTTTCGACCGCCAAAACTCTCAGGGGAGCATTTGCAACCGTTTGGCACCATTTTTGAGTGAATTGCCGAAAGTCAGATTTTTGATGAAATTGTGACCCCGGGGCTTAGGGATTTTTTCAAAAAATCTTTTTCTGATGGTAAAGTTGTCGAGGGCTGATTTCTTGTCCTGGGATAAAAAGCCTTCTGTTTCGACCGCCAAAACTCTCAGGGGAGCATTTGCAACCGTTTGGCACCATTTTTGAGTGAATTGCCGAAAGTCAGATTTTTCATGAAATTGTGACCCCGGGGCTTAGGGATTTTTTCAAAAAAATCTTCTTCTGCCGGTTAAGTTGTCAAGGGCTGATTTCTTGTCCTGTGATAAAAGGCCTTCTGTTTCGACCGCCAAAACTCTCAGGGGAGCATTTGCAACCATTTGGCACCATTTTTGAGTGAATTGGCCAAAGTCAGATTTTTGATGAAATTGTGACCCCGGGGCTTAGGGATTTTTTCAAAAAAATATTCTTCTGCCGGTTAAGTTTTCGAGGGCTGATTTCTTGTCCTGTGATAAAAAGCCTTCTGTTTCAACCGCCAAAACTCTCAGGGGAGCATTTGCAACCGTTTGGCACCATTTTTGAGTGAATTGCCGAAAGTCAGATTTTTGATGAAATTGTGACCCCGGGGCTTAGGGATTTTTTCAAAAAAATATTCTTCTGCGGGTTAAGTTGTCAACTGCTTATTTCTTGTCCTGTGATAAAAAGCCTTCTGTTTCGACCGCCAAACCTCTCAGGGGAGCATTTGCAACCGTTTGGCACCATTTTTGAGTGAATTGGCCAAAGTCAGATTTTTGATGAAATTGTGACCCCGGGGCTTAGGGATTTTTTCAAAAAAATATTCTTCTTCCGGTTAAGTTGTCAAGTGCTGATTTCTTGTCCTCTGATAAAAGGCATTCTGTTTCGACCGCCAAAACTCTCAGGGGAGCATTTGCAACCGTTTGGCACCATTTTTGAGTGAATTGGCCAAAGTGAGATCTTTGATGAAATTGTGACCCCGGGGCTTAGGGATTTTTTCAAAAAAATCTTTTTCTGATGGTAAAGTTGTAGATGGCTTATTTCTTGTCCTGTGATAAAAAGCCTTCTGTTTCGACCGCCAAAACTCTCAGGGGAGCATTTGCAACCGTTTGGCACCATTTTTGAGTGAATTGCCGAAAGTCAGATTTTTGATGAAATTGTGACCCCGGGGCTTAGGGATTTTTTCAAAAAATCTTTTTCTGATGGTAAAGTTGTAGATGGCTTATTTCTTGTCCTGTGATAAAAAGCCTTCTGTTTCGACCGCCAAAATTTTCAGGGGAGCATTTGCAACCGTTTGGCACCATTTTTGAGTGAATTGCCGAAAGTCAGATTTTTTTATGAAATCATGACCCAGGGGCTTAGGGATTTTTTCCAAAAAATCTTTTTCTGCCGGTTAAGTTTTCGATGGCTGATTTCTTGTCCTGTGATAAAAAGCCTTCTGTTTTGACCGCCAAACCTCTCAGGGGAGCATTTGCAACCGTTTGGCACCATTTTTGAGTGAATTGGCCAAAGTCAGATTTTTGATGAAATTGTGACCCCGGGGCTTAGGGATTTTTTCAAAAGAATATTCTTCTGCCGGTTAAGTTGTCAACTGCTTATTTCTTGTCCTGTGATAAAAAGCCTTCTGTTTCGACCGCCAAAACTTTCATCGGAGCATTTGCAACCATTTGGCACCATTTTTGAGTGAATTGCCGAAAGTCAGATTTTTGATGAAATTGTGACCCCAGGGCTTAGGGATTTTTTCAAAAAAATCTTCTTCTGCCGGTTAAGTTGTCAACTGCTTATTTCTTGTCCTGTGATAAAAAGCCTTCTGTTTCGACCGCCAAACCTCTCAGGGGAGCATTTGCAACCGTTTGGCACCATTTTTGAGTGAATTGGCCAAAGTCAGATTTTTGATGAAATTGTGACCCCGGGGCTTAGGCATTTTTTCAAAAAAATATTCTTCTTCCGGTTAAGTTGTCAAGTGCTGATTTCTTGTCCTCTGATAAAAGGCATTCTGTTTCGACCGCCAAAACTCTCAGGGGAGCATTTGCAACCGTTTGGCACCATTTTTGAGTGAATTGGCCAAAGTCAGATCTTTGATGAAATTGTGACCCCGGGGCTTAGGGATTTTTTCAAAAAATCTTTTTCTGATGGTAAAGTTGTAGATGGCTTATTTCTTGTCCTGTGATAAAAAGCCTTCTGTTTCGACCGCCAAAACTCTCAGGGGAGCATTTGCAACCGTTTGGCACCATTTTTGAGTGAATTGGCCAAAGTCAGATTTTTGATGAAATTGTGACCCCGGGGCTTAGGGATTTTTTCAAAAAATCTTTTTCTGATGGTAAAGTTGTCGAGGGCTGATTTCTTGTCCTTTGATAAAAGGCCTTCTGTTTCGACCGCCAAACCTCTCAGGGGAGCATTTGCAACCGTTTGGCACCATTTTTGAGTGAATTGGCCAAAGTCAGATTTTTGATGAAATTGTGACCCCCGGGGCTTAGGGATTTTTTCAAACAAATCTTTTTCTGCCGGTTAAGTTTTCAATGGCTGATTTCTTGTCCTCTGATAAAAGGCATTCTGTTTCGACCGCCAAAACTCTCAGGGGAGCATTTGCAACCATTTGGCACCATTTTTGAGTGAATTGGCCAAAGTCAGATTTTTGATGAAATTGTGACCCCGGGGCTTAGGGATTTTTTCAAAAAAATATTCTTCTGCCGGTTAAGTTTTCGAGGGCTGATTTCTTGTCCTGTGATAAAAAGCCTTCTGTTTCAACCGCCAAAACTCACAGGGGAGCATTTGCAACCGTTTGGCACCATTTTTGAGTGAATTGCCGAAAGTCAGATTTTTGATGAAATTGTGACCCCGGGGCTTAGGGATTTTTTCAAAAAATCTTTTTCTGATGGTAAAGTTGTAGATGGCTTATTTCTTGTCCTGTGATAAAAAGCCTTCTGTTTCGACCGCCAAAATTTTCAGGGGCGCATTTGCAACCGTTTGGCACCATTTTTGAGTGAATTGCCGAAAGTCAGATTTTTTTATGAAATCATGACCCAGGGGCTTAGGGATTTTTTCCAAAAAATCTTTTTCTGCCGGTTAAGTTTTCGATGGCTGATTTCTTGTCCTGTGATAAAAAGCCTTCTGTTTCGACCGCCAAAACTCTCAGGGTAGCATTTGCAACCGTTTGGCACCATTTTTGAGTGAATTGGCCAAAGTCAGATTTTTGATGAAATTGTGACCCCGGGGCTTAGGGATTTTTTCAAAAAATCTTTTTCTGATGGTAAATTTGTCGAGGGCTGATTTCTTGTCCTTTGATAAAAGGCCTTCTGTTTCGACCGCCAAACCTCTCAGGGGAGCATTTGCAACCGTTTGGCACCATTTTTGAGTGAATTGGCCAAAGTCAGATTTTTGATGGGCTTAGGGATTTTTTCAAAAAAATCTTCTTCTGACGGTTAAGTTGTCAACTGCTTATTTCTTGTCCTGTGATAAAAAGCCTTCTGTTTCGACCGCCAAAACTCTCAGCGGAGCATTTGCAACCATTTGGCACCATTTTTGAGTGAATTGCCGAAAGTCAGATTTTTCATGAAATTGTGACCCCGGGGCTTAGGGATTTTTTCAAAAAAATCTTCTTCTGCCGGTTAAGTTGTCAAGGGCTGATTTCTTGTCCTGTGATAAAAGGCCTTCTGTTTCGACCGCCAAAACTCTCAGGGGAGCATTTGCAACCGTTTTGCACCATTTTTGAGTGAATTGGCCAAAGTCAGATTTTTGATGAAATTGTGACCCCGGGGCTTAGGGATTTTTTCAAAAAAATCTTTTTCTGATGGTAAAGTTGTCGAGGGCTGATTTCTTGTCCTGTGATAAAAGGCCTTCTGTTTCGACCGCCAAACCTCTCAGGGGAGCATTTGCAACCGTTTGGCACCATTTTTGAGTGAATTGGCCAAAGTCAGATTTTTGATGGGCTTAGGGATTTTTTCAAAAAAAACTTCTTCTGCCGGTTAAGTTGTCAACTGCTTATTTCTTGTCCTGTGATAAAAAGCCTTCTGTTTCGACCGCCAAACCTCTCAGGGGAGCATTTGCAACCGTTTGGCACCATTTTTGAGTGAATTGGCCAAAGTCAGATTTTTGATGAAATTGTGACCCCGGGGCTTAGGCATTTTTTCAAAAAAATATTCTTCTTCCGGTTAAGTTGTCAAGTGCTGATTTCTTGTCCTCTGATAAAAGGCATTCTGTTTCGACCGCCAAAACTCTCAGGGGAGCATTTGCAACCGTTTGGCACCATTTTTGAGTGAATTGGCCAAAGTCAGATCTTTGATGAAATTGTGACCCCGGGGCTTAGGGATTTTTTCAAAAAAATCTTTTTCTGATGGTAAAGTTGTAGATGGCTTATTTCTTGTCTTGTGATAAAAAGCCTTCTGTTTCGACCGCCAAAATTTTCAGGGCAGCATTTGCAACCGTTTGGCACCATTTTTGAGTGAATTGGCCAAAGTCAGATTTTTGATGGGCTTACGGATTTTTTCAAAAAAATCTTCTTCTGACGGTTAAGTTGTCAACTGCTTATTTCTTGTCCTGTGATAAAAAGCCTTCTGTTTCGACCGCCAAAACTCTCAGCGGAGCATTTGCAACCATTTGGCACCATTTTTGAGTGAATTGCCGAAAGTCAGATTTTTCATGAAATTGTGACCCCGGGGCTTAGGGATTTTTTCAAAAAAATCTTCTTCTGCCGGTTAAGTTGTCAAGGGCTGATTTCTTGTCCTGTGATAAAAGGCCTTCTGTTTCGACCGCCAAAACTCTCAGGGGAGCATTTGCAACTGTTTTGCACCATTTTTGAGTGAATTGGCCAAAGTCAGATTTTTGATGAAATTGTGACCCCGGGGCTTAGGGATTTTTTCAAAAAAATCTTTTTCTGATGGTAAAGTTGTCGAGGGCTGATTTCTTGTCCTGTGATAAAAGGCCTTCTGTTTCGACCGCCAAACCTCTCAGGGGAGCATTTGCAACCGTTTGGCACCATTTTTGAGTGAATTGGCCAAAGTCAGATTTTTGATGGGCTTAGGGATTTTTTCAAAAAAAACTTCTTCTGCCGGTTAAGTTGTCAACTGCTTATTTCTTGTCCTGTGATAAAAAGCCTTCTGTTTCGACCGCCAAACCTCTCAGGGGAGCATTTGCAACCGTTTGGCACCATTTTTGAGTGAATTGCCGAAAGTCAGATTTTTGATGAAATTGTGACCCCGGGGCTTAGGCATTTTTTCAAAAAAATATTCTTCTTCCGGTTAAGTTGTCAAGTGCTGATTTCTTGTCCTCTGATAAAAGGCATTCTGTTTCGACCGCCAAAACTCTCAGGGGAGCATTTGCAACCGTTTGGCACCATTTTTGAGTGAATTGGCCAAAGTGAGATCTTTGATGAAATTGTGACCCCGGGGCTTAGGGATTTTTTCAAAAAAATCTTTTTCTGATGGTAAAGTTGTAGATGGCTTATTTCTTGTCTTGTGATAAAAAGCCTTCTGTTTCGACCGCCAAAATTTTCAGGGCAGCATTTGCAACCGTTTGCAACCATTTTTGAGTGAATTGGCCAAAGTCAGATTTTTGATGAAATTGTGACCCCGGGGTTTAGGGATTTTTTCAAAAAAATCTTTTTCTGATGGTAAAGTTGTAGATGGCTTATTTCTTGTCCTGTGATAAAAAGCCTTCTGTTTCGACCGCCAAAACTCTCAGGGGAGCATTTGCAACCGTTTGGCACCATTTTTGAGTGAATTGGCCACAGTCAGATTTTTGATGAAATTGTGACCCCGGGGCTTAGGGATTTTTTCAAAAAAATCTTTTTCTGCCGGTTAAGTTTTCGATGGCTGATTTCTTGTCCTGTGATAAAAAGCCTTCTGTTTCGACCGCCAAAACTCTCAGGGGAGCATTTGCAACCGTTTGGCACCATTTTTGAGTGAATTGCCGAAAGTCAGATTTTTCATGAAATTGTGACCCCGGGGCTTAGGGATTTTTTCAAAAAAATCTTTTTCTGATGGTAAAGTTGTAGAAGGCTGATTTCTTGTCCTGTGATAAAAAGCCTTCTGTTTCGACCGCCAAAATTTTCAGGGGAGCATTTGCTACCGTTTGCAACCATTTTTGAGTGAATTGCCGAAAGTCAGATTTTTTATGAAATTGTGACCCCGGGGCTTAGGGATTTTTTCAAAAATATCTTTTTCTGCCGGTTAAGTTTTCGATGGCTTATTTCTTGTCCTGTGATAAAAAGCCTTCTGTTTCGACCGCCAAAACTCTCAGGGGAGCATTTGCAACCGTTTGGCACCATTTTTGATTGAATTGGCCAAAGTCAGATTTTTTAAGAAATTGTGACCCCGGGGCTTAGGGATTTTTTCAAAAAAATCTTCTTCTGCCGGTTAAGTTGTCAACTGCTTATTTCTTGTCCGGTGATAAAAAGCCTTCTGTTTCGACCGCCAAACCTCTCAGGGGAGCATTTGCAACCGTTTGGCACCATTTTTGAGTGAATTGCCGAAAGTCAGATTTTTCATGAAATTGTGACCCCGGGGCTTAGGGGATTCTTCAAAAAATATTCTTCTGCCGGTTAAGTTGTCAAGGGCTGATTTCTTGTCCTCTGATAAAAGGCATTCTGTTTCGACCGCCAAAACTCTCAGGGGAGCATTTGCAACCCTTTGGCAGCATTTTTGAGTGAATTGGCCAAAGTCAGATTTTTTAAGAAATTGTGACCCCGGGGCTTAGGGATTTTTTCAAAAAAATATTCTTCTGCCGGTTAAGTTTTCGAGGGCTGATTTCTTATCCTGTGATAAAAAGCCTTCTGTTTCGACCGCCAAAACTCTCAGGGGAGCATTTGCAACCATTTGGCACCATTTTTGAGTGAATTGCCGAAAGTCAGATTTTTCATGAAATTGTGACCCCGGGGCATAGGGATTTTTTCAAAAAATCTTTTTCTGATGGCAAAGTTGTCGAGGGCTGATTTCTTGTCCTGTGATAAAAGGCCTTCTGTTTCAACCACCAAAACTCTCAGGGGAGCATTTGCAACCGTTTGGCACCATTTTTGAGTGAATTGGCCAAAGTCAGATTTTTTTTGAAATTGTGACCCCGGGGCTTAGGGATTTTTTCAAAAAAATCTTTTTCTGCCGGTTAAGTTTTCAATGGCTGATTTCTTGTCCTGTGATAAAAGGCCTTCTGTTTCAACCGCCAAACCTCTCAGGGGAGCATTTGCAACCGTTTGGCACCATTTTTGAGTGAATTGGCCAAAGTCAGATTTTTGATGAAATTGTGACCCCGGGGCTTAGGGATTTTTTCAAAAAAATATTCTTCTGCCGGTTAAGTTGTCAAGGGCTGATTTCTTGTCCTGGGATAAAAAGCCTTCTGTTTCGACCGCCAAAACTCTCAGGGGAGCATTTGCAACCGTTTGGCACCATTTTTGAGTGAATTGCCGAAAGTCAGATTTTTGATGAAATTGTGACCCCGGGGCTTAGGGATTTTTTCAAAAGAATATTCTTCTGCCGGTTAAGTTGTCAACTGCTTATTTCTTGTCCTGTGATAAAAAGCCTTCTGTTTCGACCGCCAAACCTCTCAGGGGAGCATTTGCAACCGTTTGGCACCATTTTTGAGTGAATTGCCGAAAGTCAGATTTTTCATGAAATTGTGACCCCGGGGCTTAGGGGATTTTTCAAAAAATATTCTTCTGCCGGTTAAGTTGTCAAGGGCTGATTTCTTGTCCTCTGATAAAAGGCATTCTGTTTCGACCGCCAAAACTCTCAGGGGAGCATTTGCAACCCTTTGGCAGCATTTTTGAGTGAATTGGCCAAAGTCAGATTTTTGATGAAATTGTGACCCCGGGGCTTAGGGATTTTTTCAAAAAAATATTCTTCTGCCGGTTAAGTTTTCGAGGGCTGATTTCTTATCCTGTGATAAAAAGCCTTCTGTTTCGACCGCCAAAACTCTCAGGGGAGCATTTGCAACCATTTGGCACCATTTTTGAGTGAATTGCCGAAAGTCAGATTTTTCATGAAATTGTGACCCCGGGGCATAGGGATTTTTTCAAAAAATCTTTTTCTGATGGCAAAGTTGTCGAGGGCTGATTTCTTGTCCTGTGATAAAAGGCCTTCTGTTTCAACCACCAAAACTCTCAGGGGAGCATTTGCAACCGTTTGGCACCATTTTTGAGTGAATTGCCGAAAGTCAGATTTTTTTATGAAATCATGACCCAGGGGCTTAGGGATTTTTTCCAAAAAATCTTTTTCTGCCGGTTAAGTTTTCGATGGCTGATTTCTTGTCCTGTGATAAAAAGCCTTCTGTTTCGACCACCAAACCTTCAGGGGAGCATTTGCAACCGTTTGGCGCTATTTTTGAGTGAATTGGCCAAAGTCAGATTTTTGATGAAATTGTGACCCCGGGGCTTAGGGATTTTTTCAAAAAAATATTCTTCTGCCGGTTAAGTTGTCAAGGGCTGATTTCTTGTCCTGGGATAAAAAGCCTTCTGTTTCGACCGCCAAAACTCTCAGGGGAGCATTTGCAACCGTTTGGCACCATTTTTGAGTGAATTGCCGAAAGTCAGATTTTTGATGAAATTGTGACCCCGGGGCTTAGGGATTTTTTCAAAAGAATATTCTTCTGCCGGTTAAGTTGTCAACTGCTTATTTCTTGTCCTGTGATAAAAAGCCTTCTGTTTCGACCGCCAAAACTCTCAGCGGAGCATTTGCAACCATTTGGCACCATTTTTGAGTGAATTGCCGAAAGTCAGATTTTTCATGAAATTGTGACCCCGGGGCTTAGGGATTTTTTCAAAAAAATCTTCTTCTGCCGGTTAAGTTGTCAAGGGCTGATTTCTTGTCCTGTGATAAAAGGCCTTCTGTTTCGACCGCCAAAACTCTCAGGGGAGCATTTGCAACCGTTTGGCACCATTTTTGAGTGAATTGGCCAAAGTCAGATTTTTGATGAAATTGTGACCCCGGGGCTTAGGGATTTTTGCAAAAAAATCTTTTACTGATGGTAAAGTTGTCGAGGGCTGATTTCTTGTCCTGTGATAAAAGGCCTTCTGTTTCAACCGCCAAACCTCTCAGGGGAGCATTTGCAACCATTTGGCACCATTTTTGAGTGAATTGGCCAAAGTCAGATTTTTGATGAAATTGTGACCCCGGGGCTTAGGGATTTTTTCAAAAAAAACTTCTTCTGCCGGTTAAGTTGTCAACTGCTTATTTCTTGTCCTGTGATAAAAAGCCATCTGTTTCGACCGCCAAACCTCTCAAGGGAGCATTTGCAACCGTTTGGCACCATTTTTGAGTGAATTGGCCAAAGTCAGATTTTTGATGAAATTGTGACCCCAGGGCTTAGGCATTTTTTCAAAAAAATATTCTTCTTCCGGTTAAGTTGTCAAGTGCTGATTTCTTGTCCTCTGATAAAAGGCATTCTGTTTCGACCGCCAAAACTCTCAGGGGAGCATTTGCAACCGTTTGGCACCATTTTTGAGTGAATTGGCCAAAGTCAGATCTTTGATGAAATTATGACCCCGGGGCTTAGGGATTTTTTCAAAAAAATCTTTTTCTGATGGTAAAGTTGTAGATGGCTTATTTCTTCTCTTGTGATAAAAAGCCTTCTGTTTCGACCGCCAAAATTTTCAGGGCAGCATTTGCAACCGTTTGCAACCATTTTTGATTGAATTGGCCAAAGTCAGATTTTTGATGAAATTGTGACCCCGGGGCTTAGGGATTTTTTCAAAAAAATCTTCTTCTGTTGATGAAGTTGTCAAGGGCTGATTTCCTTTCCTGTGATAAAAAGCTTTCTGTTTCGACCGCCAAAATTTTCAGGGGAGCATTTGCAACCGTTTGCAACCATTTTTGAGTGAATTGCCGAAAGTCAGATTTTTTTATGAAATCATGACCCCGGGGCTTAGGGATTTTTTCAAAAAAATCTTTTTCTGCCGGTTAAGTTTTCGATGGCTGATTTCTTGTCCTGTGATAAAAAGCCTTCTGTTTCGACCGCCAAAATTTTAAGGGGAGCATTTGCTACCGTTTGCAACGATTTTTGAGTGAATTGCCGAAAGTCAGATTTTTTATGAAATTGTGACCCCGGGGCTTAGGGATTTTTTCAAAAAAATCTTCTTCTGTTGATGAAGTTGTCAAGGGCTGATTTCCTTTCCTGTGATAAAAAGCCTTCTGTTTCGACCGCCAAAACTCTCAGGGGAGCATTTGAAACCGTTTGGCACCATTTTTGAGTGAATTGCCGAAAGTCAGATTTTTCATGAAATTGTGACCCCAGGGCTTAGGGATTTTTTCAAAAAAATCTTTTTCTGATGGTAAAGTTGTAGAAGGCTGATTTCTTGTCCTGTGATAAAAAGCCTTCTGTTTCGACCGCCAAAATTTTAAGGGGAGCATTTGCTACCGTTTGCAACGATTTTTGAGTGAATTGCCGAAAGTCAGATTTTTTATGAAATTGTGACCCCGGGGCTTAGGGATTTTTTCAAAAAAATCTTCTTCTGTTGATGAAGTTGTCAAGGGCTGATTTCCTTTCCTGTGATAAAAAGCCTTCTGTTTCGACCGCCAAAACTCTCAGGGGAGCATTTGAAACCGTTTGGCACCATTTTTGAGTGAATTGCCGAAAGTCAGATTTTTCATGAAATTGTGACCCCAGGGCTTAGGGATTTTTTCAAAAAAATCTTTTTCTGATGGTAAAGTTGTAGAAGGCTGATTTCTTGTCCTGTGATAAAAAGCCTTCTGTTTCGACCGCCAAAATTTTAAGGGGAGCATTTGCTACCGTTTGCAACGATTTTTGAGTGAATTGCCGAAAGTCAGATTTTTTATGAAATTGTGACCCCGGGGCTTAGGGATTTTTTCAAAAAAATCTTCTTCTGTTGATGAAGTTGTCAAGGGCTGATTTCCTTTCCTGTGATAAAAAGCCTTCTGTTTCGACCGCCAAAACTCTCAGGGGAGCATTTGCAACCGTTTGGCACCATTTTTGAGTGAATTGCCGAAAGTCAGATTTTTCATGAAATTGTGACCCCAGGGCTTAGGGATTTTTTCAAAAAAATCTTTTTCTGATGGTAAAGTTGTAGAAGGCTGATTTCTTGTCCTGTGATAAAAAGCCTTCTGTTTCGACCGCCAAAATTTTAAGGGGAGCATTTGCTACCGTTTGCAACGATTTTTGAGTGAATTGCCGAAAGTCAGATTTTTTATGAAATTGTGACCCCGGGGCTTACGGGTTTTTTCAAAAAATATTCTTCTGCCGGTTAAGTTTTCGATGGCTTATTTCTTGTCCTGTGATAAAAAGCCTTCTGTTTCGACCGCCAAAACTCTCAGGGGAGCATTTGCAACCGTTTGGCACCATTTTTGAGTGAATTGGCCAAAGTCAGATTTTTTAAGAAATTGTGACCCCGGGGCTTAGGGATTTTTTCAAAAAAATCTTCTTCTGACGGTTAAGTTGTCAACTGCTTATTTCTTGTCCTGTGATAAAAAGCCTTCTGTTTCGACCGCCAAACCTCTCAGGGGAGCATTTGCAACCGTTTGGCAGCATTTTTGAGTGAATTGGAGAATGTCAGATTTTTGATGAAATTGTGACCCCGGGGCTTAGGGATTTTTTCAAAAAATATTCTTCTGCCGGTTAAGTTGTCAAGGGCTGATTTCTTGTCCTGTGATAAAAGGCATTCTGTTTCGACCGCCAAAACTCTCAGGGGAGCATTTGCAACCGTTTGGCAGCATTTTTGAGTGAATTGGCCAAAGTCAGATTTTTGATGAAATTGTGACCCCGGGGCTTAGGGATTTTTTCAAAAAAAAATTCTTCTGCCGGTTAAGTTTTCGAGGGCTGATTTCTTGTCCTATGATAAAAAGCCTTCTGTTTCAACCGCCAAAACTCTCAGGGGAGCATTTGCAACCATTTGGCACCATTTTTGAGTGAATTGCCGAAAGTCAGATTTTTCATGAAATTGTGACCCCGGGGCTTAGGGATTTTTTCAAAAAATCTTTTTCTGATGGCAAAGTTGTCGAGGGCTGATTTCTTGTCCTGTGATAAAAGGCCTTCTGTTTCAACCACCAAAACTCTCAGGGGAGCATTTGCAACCGTTTGGCACCATTTTTGAGTGAATTGGCCAAAGTCAGATTTTTTTTAAAATTGTGACCCCGGGGCTTAGGGATTTTTTCAAAAAAATCTTTTTCTGCCGGTTAAGTTTTCAATGGCTGATTTCTTGTCCTGTGATAAAAGGCCTTCTGTTTCAACCGCCAAAACTCTCAGGGGAGCATTTGCAACCGTTTGGCACCATTTTTGAGTGAATTGCCGAAAGTCAGATTTTTGATGAAATTGTGACCCCGGGGCTTAGGGTTTTTTTCAAAAAATCTTTTTCTGATGGTAAAGTTGTTGAGGGCTGATTTCTTGTCCTCTGATAAAAGGCCTTCTGTTTCGACCGCCAAAACTCTCAGGGGAGCATTTGCAACCGTTTGGCACCATTTTTGAGTGAATTGCCGAAAGTCAGATTTTTCATGAAATTGTGACCCCGGGGCTTAGGGGTTTTTTCAAAAAATATTCTTCTGCCGGTTAAGTTGTCAAGGGCTGATTTCTTGTCCTCTGATAAAAGGCATTCTGTTTCGACCGCCAAAACTCTCAGGGGAGCATTTGCAACCGTTTGGCACCATTTTTGAGTGAATAGGCCAAAGTCAGATTTTTGATGAAATTGTGACCCCGGGGCTTAGGGATTTTTTCAAAAAAATATTCTTCTGCCGGTTAAGTTTTCGAGGGCTGATTTCTTGTCCTGTGATAAAAAGCCTTCTGATTCGACCGCCAAACCTCGCTGGGGAGCATTTGCAACCGTTTGGCACCATTTTTGAGTGAATTGGAGAACGTCAGATTTTTGATGAAATTGTGACCCCGGGGCTTAGGGATTTTTTCAAAAAATCTTCTTCTGCCGGTTAAGTTTTCGATGGCTGATTTCTTGTAATGTGATAAAAAGCCTTCTGTTTCGACCGCCAAAACTCTCAGGGGAGCATTTGCAACCATTTGGCACCATTTTTGAGTGAATTGCCGAAAGTCAGATTTTTTATGAAATTGTGACCCCGGGGCTTAGGGATTTTTTCAAAAAATCTTTTTCTGATGGCAAAGTTGTCGAGGGCTGATTTCTTGTCCTGTTATAAAAGGCCTTCTGTTTCGACCGCCAAAACTCTCAGGCCAAAGTCAGATTTTTTATGAAATTGTGACCCCGGGGCTTAGGGATTTTTTCAAAAAAATCTTCTTCTGACGGTTAAGTTGTCAACTGCTTATTTCTTGTCCTGTGATAAAAAGCCTTCTGTTTCGACCGCCAAAACTCTCAGCGGAGCATTTGCAACCATTTGGCACCATTTTTGAGTGAATTGCCGAAAGTCAGATTTTTCATGAAATTGTGACCCCGGGGCTTAGGGATTTTTTCAAAAAAATCTTCTTCTGCCGGTTAAGTTGTCAAGGGCTGATTTCTTGTCCTGTGATAAAAGGCCTTCTGTTTCGACCGCCAAAACTCTCAGGGGAGCATTTGCAACCGTTTTGCACCATTTTTGATTGAATTGGCCAAAGTCAGATTTTTGATGAAATTGTGACCCCGGGGCTTAGGGATTTTTTCAAAAAACATTTTTCTGATGGTAAAGTTGTCGAGGGCTGATTTCTTGTCCTCTGATAAAAGGCATTCTGTTTCGACCGCCAAAACTCTCAGGGGAGCATTTGCAACCGTTTGGCAGCATTTTTGAGTGAATTGGCCAAAGTCAGATTTTTGATGAAATTGTGACCCCGGGGCTTAGGGATTTTTTCAAAAAATCTTTTTCTGATGGCAAAGTTTTCGAGGGCTGATTTCTTGTCCTGTGATAAAAAGCCTTCTGTTTCGACCGCCAAAACTCTCAGGGGAGCATTTGCAACCGTTTTGCACCATTTTTGATTGAATTGGCCAAAGTCAGATTTTTGATGAAATTGTGACCCCGGGGCTTAGGGATTTTTTCAAAAAACATTTTTCTGATGGTAAAGTTGTCGAGGGCTGATTTCTTGTCCTCTGATAAAAGGCATTCTGTTTCGACCGCCAAAACTCTCAGGGGAGCATTTGCAACCGTTTGGCAGCATTTTTGAGTGAATTGGCCAAAGTCAGATTTTTGATGAAATTGTGACCCCGGGGCTTAGGGATTTTTTCAAAAAATCTTTTTCTGATGGCAAAGTTTTCAAGGGCTGATTTCTTGTCCTGTGATAAAAAGCCTTCTGTTTCGACCGCCAAAACTCTCAGGGGAGCATTTGCAACCATTTGGCACCATTTTTGAGTGAATTGCCGAAAGTCAGATATTTTATGAAATTGTGACCCCGGGGCTTAGGGATTTTTTCAAAAAAATCTTCTTCTGCCGTTTAAGTTGTCAAGGGCTGATTTCTTGTACTGTGATAAAAAGCCTTCTGATTCGACCGCCAAACCTCTCTGGGGAGCATTTGCAACCGTTTGGCATGATTTTTGAGTGAATTGGAGAACGTCAGATTTTTGATGAAATTGTGACCCCGGGGCTTAGGGATTTTTTCAAAAAATCTTTTTCTGATGGCAAAGTTGTCGAGGGCTGATTTCTTCTCCTGTTATAAAAGGCCTTCTATTTCGACCGCCAAACCTCTCTGGGGAGCATTTGCAACCGTTTGGCACCATTTTTGAGTGAATTGGCCAAAGTCAGATTTTTGATGAAATTGTGACCCGGGGCTTAGGGATTTTTTCAAAAAAATCTTCTTCTGCCGGTTAAGTTGTCAAGGGCTGATTTCTTGTCCTCTGATAAAAGGCATTCTGTTTCGACCGCCAAAACTCTCGTGGGAGCATTTGCAACCGTTTGGCACCATTTTTGAGTGAATTGGCCAAAGTCAGTTTTTTGATGAAATTGTGACCCGGGGGCTTAGGGGTTTTTTCAAAAAAATATTCTTCTGCCGGTTAAGTTTTCGAGGGCTGATTTCTTGTCCTGTGATAAAAAGCCTTCTGTTTCGACCGCCAAAACTCTCAGGGGAGCATTTGCAACCGTTTGGCACGATTTTTGAGTGAATTGGAGAACGTCAGATTTTTGATGAAATTGTGAACCAGGGGCTTAGAGATTTTTTCAAAAAAATCTTCTTCTGTTGATGAAGTTGTCAAGGGCTGATTTCCTTTCCTGTGCTAAAAAGCCTTCTGTTTCAACCGCCAAAATTTTCAGGGGAGCATTGGCAACCGTTAGGCACCATTTTTGATTGAATTGGCCAAAGTCAGATTTTTGATAAAATTGTGACCCCGGGGCTTGGGGATTTTTTCAAAAAAATCTTCTTCTGCCGGTTAAGTTGTCAACTGCTTATTTCTTGTCCTCTGATAAAAGGCATTCTGTTTCGACCGCCAAAACTCTCAGGGGAGCATTTTGAACCGTTTGGCAGCATTTTTGAGTGAATTGGCCAAAGTCAGATTTTTGATGAAATTGTGACCCCGGGGCTTAGGGATTTTTTCAAAAAAATATTCTTCTGCCGGTTAAGTTTTCGAGGGCTGATTTCTTGTCCTGTGATAAAAAGCATTCTGTTTCGACCGCCAAAACTCTCAGGGGAGCATTTGCAACCATTTGGCACCATTTTTGAGTGAATTGCCGAAAGTCAGATTTTTCATGAAATTGTGACCCCGGGGCTTAGGGATTTTTTCAAAAAAATCTTCTTCTACCGGTTAAGTTGTCGAGGGCTGATTTCTTGTACTGTGATAAAAAGCCTTCTGATTCGACCGCCAAAGCTCTCTGGGGAGCATTTGCAACCGTTTGGCATGATTTTTGAGTGAATTGGAGAACGTCAGATTTTTGATGAAATTGTGACCCCGGGGCTTAGGGATTTTTTCAAAAAATCTTTTTCTGATGGCAAAGTTGTCGAGGGCTGATTTCTTGTCCTGTTATAAAAGGCCTTCTATTTCGACCGCCAAAACTCTCAGGGGAGCATTTGCAACCGTTTGGCACCATTTTTGAGTGAATTGGCCAAAGTCAGATTTCTGATGAAATTGTGACCCCGGGGCTTAGGGATTTTATCAAAAAAATCTTTTTCTGATGGTAAAGTTGTAGCTGGCTTATTTCTTGTCCTGTGATAAAAAGCCTTCTGTTTCGACCGCCAAAATTTTCAGGGGAGCATTTGCTACCGTTTGCAACCATTTTTGAGTGAATTGCCGAAAGTCAGATTTTTTATGAAATTGTGACCCCGGGGCTTGGGGATTTTTTCAAAAAAATCTTCTTCTGCCGGTTAAGTTGTCAACTGCTTATTTCTTGTCCTGTGATAAAAAGCCTTCTGTTTCGCCGCCAAACCTCTCAGGGGAGCATTTGCAACCGTTTGGCACCATTTTTGAGTGAATTGCCGAACGTCAGATTTTTCATTTAATTGTGACCCCGGGGCTTAGGGATTTTTTCAAAAAAATATTCTTCTGCCGGTTAAGTTGTCAAGGGCTGATTTCTTGTCCTCTGATAAAAGGCATTCTGTTTCGACCGCCAAAACTCTCAGGGGAGCATTTGCAACCGTTTGGCACCATTTTTGAGTGAATTGGCCAAAGTCAGATTTTTCATGAAATTGTGACCCCGGGGCTTAGGCATTTTTTCAAAAAAATATTATTCTTCCGGTTAAGTTGTCAAGTGCTGATTTCTTGTCCTCTGATAAAAGGCATTCTGTTTCGACCGCCAAAACTCTCAGGGGAGCATTTGCAACCATTTGGCACCATTTTTGAGTGAATTGGCCAAAGTCAGATCTTTGATGAAATTGTGACCCCGGGGCTTAGGGATTTTTTCAAAAAAATCTTTTTCTGATGGTAAAGTTGTAGATGGCTTATTTCTTGTCTTGTGATAAAAGGCCTTCTGTTTCAACCGCCAAAACTCTCAGGGGAGCATTTGCAACCGTTTGGCACCATTTTTGAGTGAATTGCCGAAAGTCAGATTTTTCATGAAATTGTGACCCCGGGGCTTAGGGATTTTTTCAAAAAAATATTCTTCTGCCGGTTAGGTTGTCAACTGCTTATTTCTTGTACTGTGATGAAAAGCCTTCTGTTTTGACCTCCAAACCTCTCAGGGGAGCATTTGCAACCGTTTGGCAGCATTTTTGAGTGAATTGGCCAAAGTCAGATTTTTGATGAAATTGTGACCCCGGGGCTTAGGGATTTTATCAAAAAAATATTCTTCTGCCGGTTAAGTTTTCAAGGGCTGATTTCTTGTCCTGTGATAAAAAGCCTTCTGTTTCGACCGCCAAAACTCTCAGGGGAGCATTTGCAACCATTTGGCACCATTTTTGAGTGAATTGCTGAAAGTTAGATTTTTTATGAAATTGTGACCCCGGGGCTTAGGGATTTTTTCAAAAAAATCTTCTTCTGCCGGTTAAGTTGTCAAGGGCTGATTTCTTGTCCTGTGATAAAAAGCCTTCTGTTTCGACCGCCAAAACTCTCAGGGGAGCATTTGCAACCGTTTGGCACCATTTTTGAGTGAATTGGCCAAAGTCAGATTTTTGATGAAATTGTGACCCCGGGGCTTAGGGATTTTTTCAAAAAATCTTTTTCTGATGGTAAAGTTGTCGAGGGCTGATTTCTTGTCCTCTGATAAAAGGCATTCTGTTTCGACCGCCAAAACTCTCAGGGGAGCATTTGCAACCGTTTGGCACCATTTTTGAGTGAATTGGCCAAAGTCAGATTTTTTATGAAATTGTGACCCCGGGGCTTAGGGATTTTTTCAAAAAAATCTTCTTCTGCCGGTTAAGTTGTCAAGGGCTGATTTCTTGTACTGTGATAAAAAGCCTTCTGATTCGACCGCCAAACCTCTCTGGGGAGCATTTGCAACCGTTTGGCATGATTTTTGAGTGAATTGGAGAACGTCAGATTTTTGATGAAATTGTGACCCCGGGGCTTAGGGATTTTTTCAAAAAATCTTTTTCTGATGGCAAAGTTGTCGAGGGCTGATTTCTTCTCCTGTTATAAAAGGCCTTCTATTTCGACCGCCAAAACTCTCAGGGGAGCATTTGCAACCGTTTGGCACCATTTTTGAGTGAATTGGCCAAAGTCAGATTTTTGATGAAATTGTGACCCCGGGGCTTGGGGATTTTTTCAAAAAAATCTTCTTCTGCCGGTTAAGTTGTCAATTGCTTATTTCTTGTCCTCTGATAAAAGGCATTCTGTTTCGACCGCCAAAACTCTCAGGGGAGCATTTGCAACCGTTTGGCAGCATTTTTGAGTGAATTGGCCAAAGTCAGATTTTTGATGAAATTGTGAACCCGGGGCTTAGGGATTTTTTCAAAAAAATCTTCTTCTGCCGGTTAAGTTGTCAATTGCTTATTTCTTGTCCTCTGATAAAAGGCATTCTGTTTCGACCGCCAAAACTCTCAGGGGAGCATTTGCAACCGTTTGGCAGCATTTTTGAGTGAATTGGCCAAAGTCAGATTTTTGATGAAATTGTGACCCCGGGGCTTGGGGATTTTTTCAAAAAAATCTTCTTCTGCCGGTTAAGTTGTCAAGGGCTGATTTCTTGTCCTCTGATAAAAGGCATTCTGTTTCGACCGCCAAAACTCTCGGGGGAGCATTTGCAACCGTTTGGCACGATTTTTGAGTGAATTGGAGAACGTCAGATTTTTGATGAAATTGTGAACCAGGGGCTTAGAGATTTTTTCAAAAAAATCTTCTTATGTTGATGAAGTTGTCAAGGGCTGATTTCCTTTCCTGTGCTAAAAAACCTTCTGTTTCAACCGCCAAAATTTTCAGGGGAGCATTGGCAACCGTTTGGCACCATTTTTGATTGAATTGGCCAAAGTCAGATTTTTGATAAAATTGTGACCCCGGGGGCTTGGGGATTTTTTCAAAAAAATCTTCTTCTGCCGGTTAAGTTGTCAACTGCTTATTTCTTGTCCTCTGATAAAAGGCATTCTGTTTCGACCGCCAAAACTCTCAGGGGAGCATTTGCAACCGTTTGGCATGATTTTTGAGTGAATTGGAGAACGTCAGATTTTTGATGAAATTGTGACCCCGGGGCTTAGGGATTTTTTCAAAAAATCTTTTTCTGATGGCAAAGTTGTCGAGGGCTGATTTCTTCTCCTGTTATAAAAGGCCTTCTATTTCGACCGCCAAAACTCTCAGGGGAGCATTTGCAACCGTTTGGCACCATTTTTGAGTGAATTGGCCAAAGTCAGATTTTTGATGAAATTGTGACCCCGGGGCTTGGGGATTTTTTCAAAAAAATCTTCTTCTGCCGGTTAAGTTGTCAATTGCTTATTTCTTGTCCTCTGATAAAAGGCATTCTGTTTCGACCGCCAAAACTCTCAGGGGAGCATTTGCAACCGTTTGGCAGCATTTTTGAGTGAATTGGCCAAAGTCAGATTTTTGATGAAATTGTGAACCCGGGGCTTAGGGATTTTTTCAAAAAAATCTTCTTCTGCCGGTTAAGTTGTCAATTGCTTATTTCTTGTCCTCTGATAAAAGGCATTCTGTTTCGACCGCCAAAACTCTCAGGGGAGCATTTGCAACCGTTTGGCAGCATTTTTGAGTGAATTGGCCAAAGTCAGATTTTTGATGAAATTGTGACCCCGGGGCTTGGGGATTTTTTCAAAAAAATCTTCTTCTGCCGGTTAAGTTGTCAAGGGCTGATTTCTTGTCCTCTGATAAAAGGCATTCTGTTTCGACCGCCAAAACTCTCGGGGGAGCATTTGCAACCGTTTGGCACGATTTTTGAGTGAATTGGAGAACGTCAGATTTTTGATGAAATTGTGAACCAGGGGCTTAGAGATTTTTTCAAAAAAATCTTCTTATGTTGATGAAGTTGTCAAGGGCTGATTTCCTTTCCTGTGCTAAAAAACCTTCTGTTTCAACCGCCAAAATTTTCAGGGGAGCATTGGCAACCGTTTGGCACCATTTTTGATTGAATTGGCCAAAGTCAGATTTTTGATAAAATTGTGACCCCGGGGGCTTGGGGATTTTTTCAAAAAAATCTTCTTCTGCCGGTTAAGTTGTCAACTGCTTATTTCTTGTCCTCTGATAAAAGGCATTCTGTTTCGACCGCCAAAACTCTCAGGGGAGCATTTGCAACCGTTTGGCAGCATTTTTGAGTGAATTGGCCAAAGTCAGATTTTTGATGAAATTGTGACCCCGGGGCTTAGGGATTTTTTCAAAAATATATTCTTCTGCCGGTTAAGTTGTCGAGGGCTGATTTCTTGTCCTGTGATAAAAAGCCTTCTGTTTCGACCGCCAAAACTCTCAGGGGAGCATTTGCAACCATTTGGCACCATTTTTGAGTGAATTGCCGAAACTCAGATTTTTGATGAAATTGTGACCCCGGGGCTTAGGGATTTTTTCAAAAAATCTTTTTCTGATGGCAAAGTTTTCGACGGCTGATTTCTTGTCCTGTCATAAAAAGCCTTCTGTTTCGACCGCCAAAACTCTCAGGGTAGCATTTGCAACCATTTGGCACCATTTTTGAGTGAATTGGCCAAAGTCAGATTTTTTATGAAATTGTGACCCCGGGGCTTAGGGATTTTTTCAAAAAAATCTTCTTCTGCCGGTTAAGTTGTCAAGGGCTGATTTCTTGTACTGTGATAAAAAGCCTTCTGATTCGACCGCCAAACCTCTCTGGGGAGCATTTGCAACCGTTTGGCATGATTTTTGAGTGAATTGGAGAACGTCAGATTTTTGATGAAATTGTGACCCCGGGGCTTAGGGATTTTTTCAAAAAATCTTTTTCTGATGGCAAAGTTGTCGAGGGCTGATTTCTTCTCCTGTTATAAAAGGCCTTCTATTTCGACCGCCAAAACTCTCAGGGGAGCATTTGCAACCGTTTGGCAGCATTTTTGAGTGAATTGGCCAAAGTCAAATTTTTGATGAAATTGTGACCCCGGGGCTTAGGGATTTTTTCAAAAAAATCTTCTTCTGTTGATGAAGTTGTCAAGGGCTGATTTCCTTTCCTGTGATAAAAAGCCTTCTGTTTCGACCGCCAAAACTCTCAGGGGAGCATTTGCAACCGTTTGGCAGCATTTTTGAGTGAATTGGCCAAAGTCAGATTTTTGATGAAATTTAGACCCCGGGGCTTAGGGATTTTTTCAAAAAATCTTTTTCTGATGGTAAAGTTGTCGAGGGCTGATTTCTTGTCCTCTGATAAAAGGCATTCTGTTTCGACCGCCAAAACTCTCAGGGGAGCATTTGCAACCGTTTGGCAGCATTTTTGAGTGAATTGGCCAAAGTCAGATTTTTGATGAAATTGTGACCCCGGGGCTTAGGGATTTTTTCAAAAAATCTTTTTCTGATGGCAAAGTTTTCGACGGCTGATTTCTTGTCCTGTCATAAAAAGCCTTCTGTTTCGACCGCCAAAACTCTCAGGGTAGCATTTGCAACCATTTGGCACCATTTTTGAGTGAATTGGCCAAAGTCAGATTTTTTATGAAATTGTGACCCCGGGGCTTAGGGATTTTTTCAAAAAAATCTTCTTCTGCCGGTTAAGTTGTCAAGGGCTGATTTCTTGTACTGTGATAAAAAGCCTTCTGATTCGACCGCCAAACCTCTCTGGGGAGCATTTGCAACCGTTTGGCATGATTTTTGAGTGAATTGGAGAACGTCAGATTTTTGATGAAATTGTGACCCCGGGGCTTAGGGATTTTTTCAAAAAATCTTTTTCTGATGGCAAAGTTGTCGAGGGCTGATTTCTTCTCCTGTTATAAAAGGCCTTCTATTTCGACCGCCAAAACTCTCAGGGGAGCATTTGCAACCGTTTGGCACCATTTTTGAGTGAATTGCCGAAAGTCAGATTTTTGATGAAATTGTGACCCCGGGGCTTAGGGATTTTTTCAAAAAATCTTTTTCTGATGGCAAAGTTGTCAACTGCTTATTTCTTGTCCTGTGATAAAAAGCCTTCTGTTTCGACCGCCAAACCTCTCAGGGGAGCATTTGCAACCGTTTGGCATGATTTTTGAGTGAATTGGAGAACGTCAGATTTTTGATGAAATTGTGACCCCGGGGCTTAGGGATTTTTTCAAAAAAATCATCTTCTGCCGGTTAAGTTGTCAAGGGCTGATTTCTTGTACTGTGATAAAAAGCCTTCTGATTCGACCGCCAAACCTCTCTGGGGAGCATTTGCAACCGTTTGGCATGATTTTTGAGTGAATTGGAGAACGTCAGATTTTTGATGAAATTGTGACCCCGGGGCTTAGGGATTTTTTCAAAAAATCTTTTTCTGATGGCAAAGTTGTCGAGGGCTGATTTCTTCTCCTGTTATAAAAGGCCTTCTATTTCGACCGCCAAAACTCTCAGGGGAGCATTTGCAACCGTTTGGCACCATTTTTGAGTGAATTGCCGAAAGTCAGATTTTTGATGAAATTGTGACCCCGGGGCTTAGGGATTTTTTCAAAAAATCTTTTTCTGATGGCAAAGTTGTCAACTGCTTATTTCTTGTCCTGTGATAAAAAGCCTTCTGTTTCGACCGCCAAACCTCTCAGGGGAGCATTTGCAACCGTTTGGCATGATTTTTGAGTGAATTGGAGAACGTCAGATTTTTGATGAAATTGTGACCCCGGGGCTTAGGGATTTTTTCAAAAAAATCTTCTTCTGCCGGTTAAGTTGTCAAGGGCTGATTTCTTGTACTGTGATAAAAAGCCTTCTGATTCGACCGCCAAACCTCTCTGGGGAGCATTTGCAACCGTTTGGCATGATTTTTGAGTGAATTGGAGAACGTCAGATTTTTGATGAAATTGTGACCCCGGGGCTTAGGGATTTTTTCAAAAAATCTTTTTCTGATGGCAAAGTTGTCGAGGGCTGATTTCTTCTCCTGTTATAAAAGGCCTTCTATTTCGACCGCCAAAACTCTCAGGGGAGCATTTGCAACCGTTTGGCACCATTTTTGAGTGAATTGCCGAAAGTCAGATTTTTGATGAAATTGTGACCCCGGGGCTTAGGGATTTTTTCAAAAAATCTTTTTCTGATGGCAAAGTTGTCAACTGCTTATTTCTTGTCCTGTGATAAAAAGCCTTCTGTTTCGACCGCCAAACCTCTCAGGGGAGCATTTGCAACCGTTTGGCACCATTTTTGAGTGAATTGCCGAAAGTCAAATTTTTGATGAAGTTGTGACCCTGGGGCTTAGGGATTTTTTCAAAAAAATATTCTTCTGCCGGTTAAGTTGTCAAGGGCTGATTTCTTGTCCTCTGATAAAAGGCATTCTGTTTCGACCGCCAAAACTCTCGGGGGAGCATTTGCAACCGTTTGGCAGCATTTTTGATTGAATTGCCGAAAGTCAGATTTTTGATGAAATTGTGACCCCGGGGCTTAGGGATTTTTTTCAAAAAATCTTTTTCTGATGGCAAAGTTGTCAACTGCTTATTTCTTGTCCTGTGATAAAAAGCCTTCTGTTTCGACCGCCAAACCTCTCAGGGGAGCATTTGCAACCGTTTGGCACCATTTTTGAGTGAATTGCCGAAAGTCAGATTTTTGATGAAATTGTGACCCCGGGGCTTAGGGATTTTTTCAAAAAAATATTCTTCTGCCGGTTAAGTTGTCAAGGGCTGATTTCTTGTCCTCTGATAGAAGGCATTCTGTTTCGACCGCCAAAATTTTCAGGGGAGCATTTGCAACCGTTTGGCACCATTTTTGAGTGAATTGCCGAAAGTCAGATTTTTCATGAAATTGTGACCCCGGGGCTTAGGGGTTTTTTCAAAAAAATATTCTTCTGCCGGTTAAGTTGTCAAGGGCTGATTTCTTGTCCTCTGATAGAAGGCATTCTGTTTCGACCGCCAAAACTCTCAGGGGAGCATTTGCAACCGTTTGGCACCATTTTTGAGTGAATTGGCCAAAGTCAGATTTTTGATGAAATTGTGACCCCGGGGCTTAGGGATTTTTTCAAAAAAATATTCTTCTGCCGGTTAAGTTGTCAAGGGCTGATTTCTTGTCCTCTGATAAAAGGCATTCTGTTTCGACCGCCAAAACTCTCGGGGGAGCATTTGCAACCGTTTGGCAGCATTTTTGATTGAATTGCCGAAAGTCAGATTTTTGATGAAATTGTGACCCCGGGGCTTAGGGATTTTTTTCAAAAAATCTTTTTCTGATGGCAAAGTTGTCAACTGCTTATTTCTTGTCCTGTGAGAAAAAGCCTTCTGTTTCGACCGCCAAACCTCTCAGGGGAGCATTTGCAACCGTTTGGCACCATTTTTGAGTGAATTGGCCAAAGTCAGATTTTTTTTAAAATTGTGACCCCGGGGCTTAGGGATTTTTTCAAAAAAATCTTTTTCTGATGGTAAAGTTGTAGAAGGCTGATTTCTTGTCCTGTAATAAAAAGCCTTCTGTTTCGACCGCCAAAATTTTCAGGGGAGCATTTCCTACCGTTTGCAACCATTTTTGAGTGAATTGCCGAAAGTCAGATTTTTTATGAAATTGTGACCCCGGGGCTTAGGGATTTTTTCAAAAAAATCTTTTTCGGCCGGTTAAGTTTTCGATGGCTTATTTCTTGTCCTGTGATAAAAGGCCTTCTGTTTCAACCACCAAAACTCTCAGGGGAGCATTTGCAACCGTTTGGCACCATTTTTGAGTGAATTGGCCAAAGTCAGATTTTTTTAAAAATTGTGACCCCGGGGCTTAGGGATTTTTTCAAAAAAATCTTTTTCTGCCGGTTAAGTTTTCAATGGCTGATTTCTTGTCCTGTGATAAAAGGCCTTCTGTTTCAACCGCCAAAACTCTCAGGGGAGCATTTGCAACCGTTTGGCACCATTTTTGAGTGAATTGCCGAAAGTCAGATTTTTCATGAAATTGTGACCCCGGGGCTTAGGGTTTTTTTCAAAAAATCTTTTTCTGATGGTAAAGTTGTTGAGGGCTGATTTCTTGTCCTCTGATAAAAGGCCTTCTGTTTCGACCGCCAAAACTCTCAGGGGAGCATTTGCAACCGTTTGGCACCATTTTTGAGTGAATTGCCGAAAGTCAGATTTTTCATGAAATTGTGACCCCGGGGCTTAGGGGTTTTTTCAAAAAATATTCTTCTGCCGGTTAAGTTGTCAAGGGCTGATTTCTTGTCCTCTGATAAAAGGCATTCTGTTTCGACCGCCAAAACTCTCAGGGGAGCATTTGCAACCGTTTGGCACCATTTTTGAGTGAATTGGAGAACGTCAGATTTTTGATGAAATTGTGACCCCGGGGCTTAGGGATTTTTTCAAAAAATCTTCTTCTGCCGGTTAAGTTTTCGAGGGCTGATTTCTTGTAATGTGATAAAAAGCCTTCTGTTTCGACCGCCAAAACTCTCAGGGGAGCATTTGCAACCATTTGGCACCATTTTTAAGTGAATTGCCGAAAGTCAGATTTTTGATGAAATTGTGACCCCGGGGCTTAGGGATTTTTTCAAAAAATCTTTTTCTCATGGCAAAGTTGTCGAGGGCTGATTTCTTGTCCTGTTATAAAAGGCCTTCTATTTCGACCGCCAAAACTCTCAGGGGAGCATTTGCAACCGTTTGGCACCATTTTTGAGTGAATTGGCCAAAGTCAGATTTTTTATGAAATTGTGACCCCGGGGCTTAGGGATTTTTTCCAAAAAATTTTTTTCTGCCGGTTAAGTTTTCGATGGCTGATTTCTTGTCCTGTGATAAAAAGCCTTCTGTTTCGACCGCCAAAACTCTCAGGGGAGCATTTGCAACCGTTTGGCACCATTTTTGAGTGAATTGGCCAAAGTCAGATTTTTGATGAAATTGTGACCCCGGGGCTTAGGGATTTTTTCAAAAAATCTTTTTCTGATGGTAAAGTTGTCGAGGGCTGATTTCTTGTCCTCTGATAAAAGGCATTCTGTTTCGACCGCCAAAACTCTCAGGGGAGCATTTGCAACCGTTTGGCAGCATTTTTGAGTGAATTGGCCAAAGTCAGATTTTTGATGAAATTGTGACCCCGGGGCTTAGGGATTTTTTCAAAAAATCTTTTCTGATGGCAAAGTTTTCGAGGGCTGATTTCTTGTCCTGTGATAAAAAGCCTTCTGTTTCGACCGCCAAAACTCTCAGGGGAGCATTTGCAACCATTTGGCACCATTTTTGAGTGAATTGGCCAAAGTCAGATTTTTTATGAAATTGTGACCCCGGGGCATAGGGATTTTTTCAAAAAAATCTTCTTCTGCCAGTTAAGTTGTCAAGGGCTGATTTCTTGTACTGTGATAAAAAGCCTTCTGATTCGACCGCCAAACCTCTCTGGGGAGCATTTGCAACCGTTTGGCATGAATTTTGAGTGAATTGGAGAACGTCAGATTTTTGATGAAATTGTGACCCCGGGGCTTAGGGATTTTTTCAAAAAATCTTTTTCTGATGGCAAAGTTGTCGAGGGCTGATTTCTTCTCCTGTTATAAAAGGCCTTCTATTTCGACCGCCAAACCTCTCTGGGGAGCATTTGCAACCGTTTGGCACCATTTTTGAGTCAATTGGCCAAAGTCAGATTTTTGATGAAATTGTGACCCGGGGCTTAGGGATTTTTTCAAAAAAATATTCTTCTGCCGGTTAAGTTGTCAAGGGCTGATTTCTTGTCCTCTGATAAAAGGCATTCTGTTTCGACCGCCAAAACTCTCGTGGGAGCATTTGCAACCGTTTGGCACGATTTTTGAGTGAATTGGAGAACGTCAGATTTTTGATGAAATTGTGACCCCGGGGCTTAGGGATTTTTTCAAAAAATCTTCTTCTGCCGGTTAAGTTTTCGAGGGCTGATTTCTTGTAATGTGATAAAAAGCCTTCTGTTTCGACCGCCAAAACTCTCAGGGGAGCATTTGCAACCATTTGGCACCATTTTTGAGTGAATTGCCGAAAGTCAGATTTTTTATGAAATTGTGACCCCGGGGCTTAGGGATTTTTTCAAAAAATCTTTTTCTGATGGCAAAGTTGTCGAGGGCTGATTTCTTGTCCTGTTATAAAAGGCCTTCTATTTCGACCGCCAAAACTCTCATGGGAGCATTTGCAACCGTTTGGCACCATTTTTGAGTGTATTGGCCAAAGTCAGATTTTTTATGAAATTGTGACCCCGGGGCTTAGGGATTTTTTCCAAAAAAAATTTTTTTGCCGGTTAAGTTTTCGATGGCTGATTTCTTGTCCTGTGATAAAAAGCCTTCTGTTTCGACCGCCAAAACTCTCAGGGGAGCATTTGCAACCGTTTGGCACCATTTTTGATTGAATTGGCCAAAGTCAGATTTTTGATGAAATTGTGACCCCGGGGCTTAGGGATTTTTTCAAAAAATCTTTTTCTGATGGTAAAGTTGTCGAGGGCTGATTTCTTGTCCTCTGATAAAAGGCATTCTGTTTCGACCGCCAAAACTCTCAGGGGAGCATTTGCAACCGTTTGGCAGCATTTTTGAGTGAATTGGCCAAAGTCAGATTTTTTATGAAATTGTGACCCCGGGGCTTAGGGATTTTTTCAAAAAAATCTTCTTCTGCCGGTTAAGTTGTCAAGGGCTGATTTCTTGTACTGTGATAAAAAGCCTTCTGATTCGACCGCCAAACCTCTCTGGGGAGCATTTGCAACCGTTTGGCATGAATTTTGAGTGAATTGGAGAACGTCAGATTTTTGATGAAATTGTGACCCCGGGCAAAAAATCTTTTTCTGATGGCAAAGCTGTCGAGGGCTGATTTCTTCTCCTGTTATAAAAGGCCTTCTATTTCGACCGCCAAACCTCTCTGGGGAGCATTTGCAACCGTTTGGCACCATTTTTGAGTGAATTGGCCAAAGTCAGATTTTTGATGAAATTGTGACCCGGGGCTTAGGGATTTTTTCAAAAAAATATTCTTCTGCCGGTTAAGTTGTCAAGGGCTGATTTCTTGTCCTCTGATAAAAGGCATTCTGTTTCGACCGCCAAAACTCTCGTGGGAGCATTTGCAACCGTTTGGCAGCATTTTTGAGTGAATTGGCCAAAGTCAGTTTTTTGATGAAATTGTGACCCGGGGGCTTAGGGGTTTTTTCAAAAAAATATTCTTCTGCCGGTTAAGTTTTCGAGGGCTGATTTCTTGTCCTGTGATAAAAAGCCTTCTGTTTCGACCGCCAAAACTCTCAGGGGAGCATTTGCAACCGTTTGGCACGATTTTTGAGTGAATTGGAGAACGTCAGATTTTTGATGAAATTGTGAACCAGGGGCTTAGAGATTTTTTCAAAAAAATCTTCTTCTGTTGATGAAGTTGTCAAGGGCTGATTTCCTTTCCTGTGCTAAAAAGCCTTCTGTTTCAACCGCCAAAATTTTCAGGGGAGCATTGGCAACCGTTTGGCACCATTTTTGATTGAATTGGCCAAAGTCAGATTTTTGATAAAATTGTGACCCCGGGGCTTGGGGATTTTTTCAAAAAAATCTTCTTCTGCCGGTTAAGTTGTCAACTGCTTATTTCTTGTCCTCTGATAAAAGGCATTCTGTTTCGACCGCCAAAACTCTCAGGGGAGCATTTGGAACCGTTTGGCAGCATTTTTGAGTGAATTGGCCAAAGTCAGATTTTTGATGAAATTGTGACCCCGGGGCTTAGGGATTTTTTCAAAAAAATATTCTTCTGCCGGTTAAGTTTTCGAGGGCTGATTTCTTGTCCTGTGATAAAAAGCCTTCTGTTTCGACCGCCAAAACTCTCAGGGGAGCATTTGCAACCATTTGGCACCATTTTTGAGTGAATTGCCGAAAGTCAGATTTTTGATGAAATTGTGACCCCGGGGCTTAGGGATTTTTTCAAAAAAATCTTCTTCTGCCGGTTAAGTTGTCAAGGGCTGATTTCTTGTACTTTGATAAAAAGCCTTCTGATTCGACCGCCAAAGCTCTCTGGGGAGCATTTGCAACCGTTTGGCATGATTTTTGAGTGAATTGGAGAACGTCAGATTTTTGATGAAATTGTGACCCCGGGGCTTAGGGATTTTTTCAAAAAATCTTTTTCTGATGGCAAAGTTGTCGAGGGCTGATTTCTTGTCCTGTTATAAAAGGCCTTCTATTTCGACCGCCAAAACTCTCAGGGGAGCATTTGCAACCGTTTGGCACCATTTTTGAGTGAAATGGCCAAAGTCAGATTTTTCATGAAATTGTGACCCCGGGGCTTAGGGATTTTATCAAAAAAATCTTTTTCTGATGGTAAAGTTGTAGCTGGCTTATTTCTTGTCCTGTGATAAAAAGCCTTCTGTTTCGACCGCCAAAACTCTCAGGGGAGCATTTGCAACCGTTTGGCACCATTTTTGAGTGAATTGCCGAAAGTCAGATTTTTCATGAAATTGTGACCCCGGGGCTTAGGGATTTTTTCAAAAAAATCTTCTTCTGCCGGTTAAGTTGTCAAGGGCTGATTTCTTGTCCTCTGATAGAAGGCATTCTGTTTCGACCGCCAAAACTCTCAGGGGAGCATTTGCAACCGTTTGGCACCATTTTTGAGTGAATTGGCCAAAGTCAGATTTTTGATGAAATTGTGACCCCGGGGCTTAGGGATTTTTTCAAAAAAATATTCTTCTGCCGGTTAAGTTGTCAAGGGCTGATTTCTTGTCCTGTGATAAAAAGCCTTCTGTTTCGACCGCCAAAACTCTCAGGGGAGCATTTGTAACCGTTTGGCACGATTTTTGAGTGAATTGGAGAACGTCAGATTTTTGATGAAATTGTGACCCCGGGGCATAGGGATTTTATCAAAAAAATCTTTTTCTGATGGTAAAGTTGTAGCTGGCTTATTTCTTGTCCTGTGATAAAAAGCCTTCTGTTTCAACCGCCAAAATTTTCAGGGGATCATTGGCAACCGTTTGGCACCATTTTTGATTGAATTGGCCAAAGTCAGATTTTTGATAAAATTGTGACCCCGGGGCTTGGGGATTTTTTCAAAAAAATCTTCTTCTGCCGGTTAAGTTGTCAACTGCTTATTTCTTGTCCTCTGATAAAAGGCATTCTGTTTCGACCGCCAAAACTCTCAGGGGAGCATTTGCAACCGTTTGGCAGCATTTTTGAGTGAATTGGCCAAAGTCAGATTTTTGATGAAATTGTGACTCCGGGGCTTAGGGATTTTTTCAAAAAAATATTCTTCTGCCGGTTAAGTTTTCGAGGGCTGATTTCTTGTCCTGTGATAAAAAGCCTTCTGTTTCGACCGCCAAAACTCTCAGGGGAGCATTTACAACCATTTGGCACCATTTTTGAGTGAATTGCCGAAACTCAGATTTTTCATGAAATTGTGACCCCGGGGCTTAGGGATTTTTTCAAAAAAATATTCTTCTGCCGGTTAAGTTTTCGAGGGCTGATTTCTTGTCCTGTGATAAAAAGCCTTCTGTTTCGACCGCCAAAACTCTCAGGGGAGCATTTACAACCATTTGGCACCATTTTTGAGTGAATTGCCGAAACTCAGATTTTTCATGAAATTGTGACCCCGGGGCTTAGGGATTTTTTCAAAAAAATATTCTTCTGCCGGTTAAGTTGTCAAGGGCTGATTTCTTGTCCTCTGATAAAAGGCCTTCTGTTTCGACCGCCAAAACTCTCGGGGGAGCATTTGCAACCGTTTGGCACCATTTTTGAGTGAATTGGCCAAAGTCAGTTTTTTGATGAAATTGTGACCCCGGGGCTTAGGGATTTTTTCCAAAAAATCTTCTTCTGCCGGTTAAGTTTTCGAGGGCTGATTTCTTGTCCTGTGATAAAAAGCCTTCTGTTTTGACCGCCAAAACTCTCAGGGGAGCATTTGTAACCGTTTGGCACGATTTTTGAGTGAATTGGAGAACGTCAGATTTTTGATGAAATTGTGAACCAGGGGCTTAGAGATTTTTTCAAAAAAATCTTCTTCTGTTGATGAAGTTGTCAAGGGCTGATTTCCTTTCCTGTGCTAAAAAGCCTTCTGTTTCAACCGCCAAAATTTTCAGGGGAGCATTGGCAACCGTTTGGCACCATTTTTGATTGAATTGGCCAAAGTCAGATTTTTGATAAAATTGTGACCCCGGGGCTTGGGGATTTTTTCAAAAAAATCTTCTTCTGCCGATTAAGTTGTCAACTGCTTATTTCTTGTCCTCTGATAAAAGGCATTCTGTTTCGACCGCCAAAACAGTCAGGGGAGCATTTGCAACCGTTTGGCAGCATTTTTGAGTGAATTGGCCAAAGTCAGATTTTTGATGAAATTGTGACTCCGGGGTTTAGGGATTTTTTCAAAAAAATATTCTTCTGCCGGTTAAGTTTTCGAGGGCTGATTTCTTGTCCTGTGATAAAAAGCCTTCTGTTTCGACCGCCAAAACTCTCAGGGGAGCATTTGCAACCATTTGGCACCATTTTTGAGTGAATTGCCGAAACTCAGATTTTTCATGAAATTGTGACCCCGGGGCTTAGGGATTTTTTCAAAAAATCTTTTTCTGATGGCAAAGTTTTCGAGGGCTGATTTCTTATCCTGTGATAAAAAGCCTTCTGTTTCGACCGCCAAAACACTCAGGGGAGCATTTGCAACCATTTGGCACCATTTTTGAGTGAATTGCCGAAAGTCAGATTTTTGATGAAATTGTGACCCCGGGGCTTAGGGATTTTTTCCAAAAAATCTTCTTCTGCCGGTTAAGTTGTCAAGGGCTGATTTCTTGTACTGTGATAAAAAGCCTTCTGATTCGACCGCCAAACCTCTCTGGGCAGCATTTGCAACCGTTTTGCATGATTTTTGAGTGAATTGGAGAACGTCAGATTTTTGATGAAATTGTGACCCCGGGGCTTAGGGATTTTTTCAAAAAATCTTTTTCTGATGGCAAAGTTGTCGAGGGCTGATTTCTTGTCCTGTTATAAAAGGCCTTCTATTTCGACCGCCAAAACTCTCAGGGGAGCATTTGCAACCGTTTGGCACCATTTTTGAGTGAATTGGCCAAAGTCAGATTTTTGATGAAATTGTGACCCCGGGGCTTAGGGATTTTTTCAAAAAAATCTTTTTCTGATGTTAAAGTTGTAGATGGCTTATTTCTTGTCCTGTGATAAAAAGCCTTCTGTTTCGACCGCCAAAATTTTCAGGGGAGCATTTGCTACCGTTTGCAACCATTTTTGAGTGAATTGCCGAAAGTCAGATTTTTTAAGAAATTGTGACCCCGGGGCTTGGGGATTTTTTCAAAAAAATCTTCTTCTGCCGGTTAAGTTGTCAACTGCTTATTTCTTGTCCTGTGATAAAAAGCCTTCTGTTTCGACCGCCAAACCTCTCAGGGGAGCATTTGCAACCGTTTGGCACCATTTTTGAGTGAATTGCCGAACGTCAGATTTTTCATGAAATTGTGACCCCGGGGCTTAGGGATTTTTTCAAAAAAATATTCTTCTGCCGGTTAAGTTGTCAAGGGCTGATTTCTTGTCCTCTGATAAAAGGCCTTCTGTTTCGACCGCCAAAACTCTCAGGGGAGCATTTGCAACCGTTTGGCACTATTTTTGAGTGAATTGGACAAAGTCAGATTTTTCATGAAATTGTGACCCCGGGGGCTTAGGGATTTTTTCAAAAAAATCTTCTTCTGCCGGTTAAGTTGTCAACTTTTTATTTCTTGTCCTGTGATAAAAAGCCTTCTGTTTCGACCGCCAAACCTTTCAGGGGAGCATTTGCAACCGTTTGGCACCATTTTTGAGTGAATTGGCCAAAGTCAGATCTTTGATGAAATTGTGACCCCGGGGCTTAGGGATTTTTTCAAAAAAATCTTTTTCTGATGTTAAAGTTGTAGATGGCTTATTTCTTGTCCTGTGATAAAAAGCCTTCTGTTTCGACCGCCAAAACTCTCAGGGGAGCATTTGCAACCGTTTGGCACCATTTTTGATTGAATTGGCCAAAGTCAGATTTTTGATGAAATTGTGACCCCGGGGCTTAGGGATTTTTTCAAAAAATCTTTTTCTGATGGTAAAGTTGTGGAGGGCTGATTTCTTGTCCTGTGATAAAAGGCCTTCTGTTTCGACCACCAAAACTCTCAGGGGAGCATTTGCAACCGTTTGGCACCATTTTTGAGTGAATTGGCCAAAGTCAGATTTTTCATGAAATTGTGACCCCGGGGCTTAGGCATTTTTTCAAAAAAATATTATTCTTCCGGTTAAGTTGTCAAGTGCTGATTTCTTGTCCTCTGATAAAAGGCATTCTGTTTCGACCGCCAAAACTCTCAGGGGAGCATTTGCAACTGTTTGGCACCATTTTTGAGTGAATTGGCCAAAGTCAGATCTTTGATGAAATTGTGACCCCGGGGCTTAGGGATTTTTTCAAAAAAATCTTTTTCTGATGGTAAAGTTGTAGATGGCTTATTTCTTGTCTTGTGATAAAAGGCCTTCTGTTTCAACCGCCAAAACTCTCAGGGGAGCATTTGCAACCGTTTGGCACCATTTTTGAGTGAATTGCCGAAAGTCAGATTTTTCATGAAATTGTGACCCCGGGGCTTAGGGATTTTTTCAAAAAAAATATTCTTCTGCCGGTTAGGTTGTCAACTGCTTATTTCTTGTACTGTGATGAAAAGCCTTCTGTTTTGACCTCCAAACCTCTCAGGGGAGCATTTGCAACCGTTTGGCACCATTTTTGAGTGAATTGGCCAAAGTCAGATTTTTGATGAAATTGTGACCCCGGGGCTTAGGGATTTTATCAAAAAAATATTCTTCTGTCGGTTAAGTTTTCAAGGGCTGATTTCTTGTACTGTGATAAAAAGCCTTCTGATTCGACCGCCAAACCTCTCTGGGGAGCATTTGCAACCGTTTGGCATGATTTTAGAGTGAATTGCAGAACGTCAGATTTTTTATGAAATTGTGACCCCGGGGCTTAGGGATTTTATCAAAAAATCTTTTTCTGATGGCAAAGTTGTCGTGGGCTGATTTCTTGTCCTGTGATAAAAGGCCTTCTGTTTCGACCGCCAAAACTCTCAGGGGAGCATTTGCAACCATTTGACACCATTTTTGAGTGAATTGCCGAAAGTCAGATTTTTCATGAAATTGTGACCCCGGGGCTTAGGGATTTTTTTCAAAAGAATATTCTTCTGCCGGTTAAGTTGTCAAAGGCTGATTTCTTGTCCTCTGATAAAAGGCATTCTGTTTCGACCGCCAAAACTCTCAGGGGAGCATTTGCAACCGTTTGGCACCATTTTTGAGTGAATTGGCCAAAGTCAGATTTTTGATGAAATTGTGACCCCGGGACTTAGGGATTTTTTCAAAAAAATCTTCTTCTGCCGGTTAAGTTGTCAAGGGCTGATTTCTTGTACTGTGATAAAAAGCCTTCTGATTCGACCGCCAAACCTCTCTGGGGAGCATTTGCAACCGTTTGGCATGATTTTTGAGTGAATTGGAGAACGTCAGATTTTTGATGAAATTGTGACCCGGGGGCTTAGGGATTTTTTCAAAAAAATCTTCTTCTGCCGGTTAAGTTGTCAACTGCTTATTTCTTGTCCTGTGATAAAAAGCCTTCTGTTTCCACCGCCAAACCTCTCTGGGGAGCATTTGCAACCGTTTGGCACCATTTTTGAGTAAATTGCCGAAAGTCAGATTTTTCATGAAATTGTGACCCCGGGAACCAGGGGCTTAGAGATTTTTTCAAAAAAATCTTCTTCTGTTGATGAAGTTGTCAAGGGCTGATTTCCTTTCCTGTGCTAAAAAGCCTTCTGTTTCGACCGCCAAAATTTTCAGGGGAGCATTAGCAACCGTTTGGCACCATTTTTGATTGAATTGGCCAAAGTTAGATTTTTGATAAAATTGTGACCCCGGGGCTTGGGGATTTTTTCAAAAAAATCTTCTTCTGCCGGTTAAGTTGTCAATTGCTTATTTCTTGTCCTCTGATAAAAGGCATTCTGTTTCGACCGCCAAAACTCTCAGGGGAGCATTTGCAACCGTTTGGCACCATTTTTGAGTGAATTGGCCAAAGTCAGATTTTTGATGAAATTGTGACCCCGGGGCTTAGGGATTTTTTCAAAAAAATATTCTTCTGCCGGTTAAGTTTTCGAGGGCTGATTTCTTGTCCTGTGATAAAAAGCCTTCTGTTTCGACCGCCAAAACTCTCAGGGGAGCATTTGCAACCAATTGGCACCATTTTTGAGTGAATTGCCGAAACTCAGATTTTTCATGAAATTGTGACCCCGGGGCTTAGGGATTTTTTCAAAAAATCTTTTTCTGATGGCAAAGTTTTCGAGGGCTGATTTCTTGTCCTGTGATAAAAAGCCTTCTGTTTCGACCGCCAAAACTCTCAGGGGAGCATTTGCAAAAATTTGGCACCATTTTTGAGTGAATTGCCGAAAATCAGATTTTTGATGAAATTGTGACCCCGGGGCTTAGGGATTTTTTCAAAAAATCTTTTTCTGATGGCAAAGTTGTCGAGGGCTGATTTCTTGTCCTGTTATAAAAGGCCTTCTATTTCGACCGCCAAAACTCTCAGGGGAGCATTTGCAACCGTTTGGCACCATTTTTGAGTGAATTGGCCAAAGTCAGATTTTTGATGAAATTGTGACTCCGGGGCTTAGGGATTTTTTCAAAAAAATCTTTTTCTGATGGTAAAGTTGTAGCTGGCTTATTTCTTGTCCTGTGATAAAAAGCCTTCTGTTTCGACCGCCAAAATTTTCAGGGGAGGATTTGCTACCGTTTGCAACCATTTTTGAGTGAATTGCCGAAAGTCCGATTTTTTAAGAAATTGTGACCCCGGGGCTTGGGGATTTTTTCAAAAAAATCTTCTTCTGCCGGTTAAGTTGTCAACTGCTTATTTCTTGTCCTGTGATAAAAAGCCTTCTGTTTCGACCGCCAACCCTCTCAGGGGAGCATTTGCAACCGTTTGGCACCATTTTTGAGTGAATTGCCGAACGTCAGATTTTTCATGAAATTGTGACCCCGGGGCTTAGGGATTTTTTCAAAAAAATATTCTTCTGCCGGTTAAGTTGTCAAGGGCTGATTTCTTGTCCTCTGATAAAAGGCATTCTGTTTCGACCGCCAAAACTCTCAGGGGAGCATTTGGAACCGTTTGGCAGCATTTTTGAGTGAATTGGCCAAAGTCAGATTTTTGATGAAATCGTGACCCCGGGGCTTAGGGATTTTTTCAAAAAAATCTTCTTCTGCCGGTTAAGTTGTCAACTGCTGATTTCTTGTCCTGTGATAAAAAGCCTTCTGTTTTCACCGCCAAACCTCTCTGGGGAGCATTTGCAACCGTTTGGCACCATTTTTGAGTAAATTGCTGAAAGTCAGATTTTTCATGAAATTGTGACCCCGGGGCTTAGGGATTTTTTCAAAAAAATATTCTTCTGCCGGTTAAGTTGTCAACTGCTTATTTCTTGTACTGTGATAAAAAGCCTTCTGTTTTGACCGCCAAAACTCTCAGGGGAGCATTTACAACCGTTTGGCACCATTTTTGAGTGAATTGGCCAAAGTCAGATTTTTTATGAAATTGTGACCCCGGGGCTTAGGCATTTTTTCAAAAAAATATTATTCTTCCGGTTAAGTTGTCAAGTGCTGATTTCTTGTCCTCTGATAAAAGGCATTCTGTTTCGACCGCCAAAACTCTCAGGGGAGCATTTGCAACTGTTTGGCACCATTTTTGAGTGAATTGGCCAAAGTCAGATCTTTGATGAAATTGTGACCCCGGGGCTTAGGGATTTTTTCAAAAAAATCTTTTTCTGATGGTAAAGTTGTAGATGGCTTATTTCTTGTCTTGTGATAAAAGGCCTTCTGTTTCAACCGCCAAAACTCTCAGGGGAGCATTTGCAACCGTTTGGCACCATTTTTGAGTGAATTGCCGAAAGTCAGATTTTTCATGAAATTGTGACCCCGGGGCTTAGGGATTTTTTCAAAAAAAATATTCTTCTGCCGGTTAGGTTGTCAACTGCTTATTTCTTGTACCGTGATAAAAAGCCTTCTGTTTTGACCTCCAAACCTCTCAGGGGAGCATTTGCAACCGTTTGGCACCATTTTTGAGTGAATTGCCGAAAGTCAGATTTTTGATGAAATTGTGACCCCGGGGCTTAGGGATTTTTTCAAAAAAATCTTCTTCTGCCGGTTATGTTGTCAAGGGCTGATTTCTTGTACTGTGATAAAAAGCCTTCTGATTCGACCGCCAAAGCTCTCTGGGGAGCATTTGCAACCGTTTGGCATGATTTTTGAGTGAATTGGCCAAAGTCAGATTTTTCATGAAATTGTGACCCCGGGGCTTAGGCATTTTTTCAAAAAAATATTATTCTTCCGGTTAAGTTGTCAAGTGCTGATTTCTTGTCCTCTGATAAAAAGCCTTCTGTTTCGACCGCCAAAATTTTCAGGGGAGGATTTGCAACCGTTTGCAACCATTTTTGAGTGAATTGCCGAAAGTCAGATTTTTTAAGAAATTGTGACCCCGGGGCTTGGGGATTTTTTCAAAAAAATCTTCTTCTGCCGGTTAAGTTGACAACTGCTTATTTCTTGTCCTGTGATAAAAAGCCTTCTGTTTCGACCGCCAAACCTCTCAGGGGAGCATTTGCAACCGTTTGGCACCATTTTTGAGTGAATTGCCGAACGTCAGATTTTTCATGAAATTGTGACCCCGGGGCTTAGGGATTTTTTCAAAAAAATATTCTTCTGCCGGTTAAGTTGTCAAGGGCTGATTTCTTGTCCTCTGATAAAAGGCATTCTGTTTCGACCGCCAAAACTCTCAGGGGAGCATTTGGAACCGTTTGGCAGCATTTTTGAGTGAATTGGCCAAAGTCAGATTTTTGATGAAATTGTGACCCCGGGGCTTAGGGATTTTTTCAAAAAAATATTCTTCTGCCGGTTAAGTTGTCAAGGGCTGATTTCTTGTCCTCTGATAAAAGGCCTTCTGCTTCGACCGCCAAAACTCTCAGGGGAGCATTTGGAACCGTTTGGCAGCATTTTTGAGTGAATTGGCCAAAGTCAGATTTTTGATGAAATTGTGACCCCGGGGCTTAGGGATTTTTTCAAAAAAATCTTCTTCTGCCGGTTAAGTTGTCAACTGCTTATTTCTTGTCCTGTGATAAAAAGCCTTCTGTTTCGACCGCCAAAATTTTCAGGGGAGGATTTGCTACCGTTTGCAACCATTTTTGAGTGAATTGCCGAAAGTCAGATTTTTTAAGAAATTGTGACCCCGGGGCTTGGGGATTTTTTCAAAAAAATCTTCTTCTGCCGGTTAAGTTGTCAACTGCTTATTTCTTGTCCTGTGATAAAAAGCCTTCTGTTTCGACCGCCAAAACTCTCAGGGGAGCATTTGCAACCATTTGGCACCATTTTTGAGTGAATTGCCGAAAGTCAGATTTTTGATGAAATTGTGACCCCGGGGCTTAGGGATTTTTTCAAAAAAATCTTCTTCTGTTGATGAAGTTGTCAAGGGCTGATTTCCTTTCCTGTGCTAAAAAGCCTTCTGTTTCGACCGCCAAAATTTTCAGGGGAGCATTGGCAACCGTTTGGCACCATTTTTGATTGAATTGGCCAAAGTCAGTTTTTTGATGAAATTGTGACCCCGGGGCTTAGGGATTTTTTCAAAAAATCTTTTTCTGATGGCAAAGTTGTCGAGGGCTGATTTCTTGTCCTGTTATAAAAGGCCTTCTATTTCGACCGCCAAAACTCTCAGGGGAGCATTTGCAACCGTTTGGCACCATTTTTGAGTGAATTGGCCAAAGTCAGATTTTTGATGAAATTGTGACCCCGGGGCTTAGGGATTTTTTCAAAAAAATCTTTTTCTGATGGTAAAGTTGTAGCTGGCTTATTTCTTGTCCTGTGATAAAAAGCCTTCTGTTTCGACCGCCAAAATTTTCAGGGGAGGATTTGCTACCGTTTGCAACCATTTTTGAGTGAATTGCCGAAAGTCAGATTTTTTAAGAAATTGTGACCCCGGGGCTTGGGGATTTTTTCAAAAAAATCTTCTTCTGCCGGTTAAGTTGACAACTGCTTATTTCTTGTCCTGTGATAAAAAGCCTTCTCTTTCGACCGCCAAACCTCTCAGGGGAGCATTTGCAACCGTTTGGCACCATTTTTGAGTGAATTGCCGAACGTCAGATTTTTCATGAAATTGTGACCCCGGGGCTTAGGGATTTTTTCAAAAAAATATTCTTCTGCCGGTTAAGTTGTCAAGGGCTGATTTCTTGTCCTCTTATAAAAGGCATTCTGTTTCGACCGCCAAAACTCTCAGGGGAGCATTTGGAACCGTTTGGCAGCATTTTTGAGTGAATTGGCCAAAGTCAGATTTTTGATGAAATTGTGACCCCGGGGCTTAGGGATTTTTTCAAAAAAATCTTCTTCTGCCGGTTAAGTTGTCAACTGCTTATTTCTTGTCCTGTGATAAAAAGCCTTCTGTTTCGACCGCCAAAATTTTCAGGGGAGGATTTGCTACCGTTTGCAACCATTTTTGAGTGAATTGCCGAAAGTCAGATTTTTTAAGAAATTGTGACCCCGGGGCTTGGGGATTTTTTCAAAAAAATCTTCTTCTGCCGGTTAAGTTGTCAACTGCTTATTTCTTGTCCTGTGATAAAAAGCCTTCTATTTCGACCGCCAACCCTCTCAGGGGAGCATTTGCAACCGTTTGGCACCATTTTTGAGTGAATTGCCGAACGTCAGATTTTTCATGAAATTGTGACCCCGGGGCTTAGGGATTTTTTCAAAAAAATATTCTTCTGCCGGTTAAGTTGTCAAGGGCTGATTTCTTGTCCTCTGATAAAAGGCATTCTGTTTCGACCGCCAAAACTCTCAGAGGAGCATTTGGAACCGTTTGGCAGCATTTTTGAGTGAATTGGCCAAAGTCAGATTTTTGATGAAATTGTGACCCCGGGGCTTAGGGATTTTTTCAAAAAAATATTCTTCTGCCGGTTAAGTTTTCGAGGGCTGATTTCTTGTCCTGTGATAAAAAGCCTTCTGTTTCGACCGCCAAAACTCTCAGGGGAGCATTTGCAACCATTTGGCACCATTTTTGAGTGAATTGCCGAAACTCAGATTTTTCATGAAATTGTGACCCCGGGGCTTAGGGATTTTTTCAAAAAATCTTTTTCTGATGGCAAAGTTTTCGAGGGCTGATTTCTTATCCTGTGATAAAAAGCCTTCTGTTTCGACCGCCAAAACTCTCAGGGGAGCATTTGCAACCATTTGGCACCATTTTTGAGTGAATTGCCGAAAGTCAGATTTTTGATGAAATTGTGACCCCGGGGCTTAGGGATTTTTTCCAAAAAATCTTCTTCTGCCGGTTAAGTTGTCAAGGGCTGATTTCTTGTACTGTGATAAAAAGCCTTCTGATTCGACCGCCAAACCTCTCTGGGCAGCATTTGCAACCGTTTTGCATGATTTTTGAGTGAATTGGAGAACGTCAGATTTTTGATGAAATTGTGACCCCGGGGCTTAGGGATTTTTTCAAAAAATCTTTTTCTGATGGCAAAGTTGTCGAGGGCTGATTTCTTGTCCTGTTATAAAAGGCCTTCTATTTCGACCGCCAAAACTCTCAGGGGAGCATTTGCAACCGTTTGGCACCATTTTTGAGTGAATTGGCCAAAGTCAGATTTTTGATGAAATTGTGACCCCGGGGCTTAGGGATTTTTTCAAAAAAATCTTCTTCTGCCGGTTAAGTTGTCAAGGGCTGATTTCTTGTACTGTGATAAAAAGCCTTCTGATTCGACCGCCAAACCTCTCTGGGCAGCATTTGCAACCGTTTTGCATGATTTTTGAGTGAATTGGAGAACGTCAGATTTTTGATGAAATTGTGACCCCGGGGCTTAGGGATTTTTTCAAAAAAATCTTCTTCTGTTGATGAAGTTGTCAAGGGCTGATTTCCTTTCCTGTGCTAAAAAGCCTTCTGTTTCGACCGCCAAAATTTTCAGGGGAGCATTGGCAACCGTTTGGCACCATTTTTGATTGAATTGGCCAAAGTCAGTTTTTTGATGAAATTGTGACCCGGGGGCTTAGGGGTTTTTTCAAAAAAATATTCTTCTGCCGGTTAAGTTTTCGAGGGCTGATTTCTTGTCCTGTGATAAAAAGCCTTTTGTTTCGACCGCCAAAACTCTCAGGGGAGCATTTGCAACCGTTTGGCATGATTTTTGAGTGAATTGGAGAACGTCAGATTTTTCATGAAATTGTGACCCCGAGGCTTAGGGACTTTTTCAAAAAAATATTCTTCTGCCGGTTAAGTTTTCGAGGGCTGATTTCTTGTCCTGTGATAAAAAGCCTTCTGTTTCGACCGCCAAAACTCTCAGGGGAGCATTTGGAACCGTTTGGCAGCATTTTTGAGTGAATTGGCCAAAGTCAGATTTTTCATGAAATTGTGACCCCGGGGCTTAGGGATTTTTTCAAAAAATCTTTTTCTGATGGCAAAGTTTTCGAGGGCTGATTTCTTGTCCTGTGATAAAAAGCCTTCTGTTTCGACCGCCAAAACTCTCAGGGGAGCATTTGCAACCATTTGGCACCATTTTTGAGTGAATTGCCGAAAGTCAGATTTTTGATGAAATTGTGACCCCGGGGCTTAGGGATTTTTTCAAAAAAATCTTCTTCTGCCGGTTAACTTGTCAAGGGCTGATTTCTTGTACTGTGATAAAAAGCCTTCTGATTCGACCGCCAAAGCTCTCTGGGGAGCATTTGCAACCGTTTGGCATGATTTTTGAGTGAATTGGAGAACGTCAGATTTTTGATGAAATTGTGACCCCGGGGCTTAGGGATTTTTTCAAAAAAATATTCTTCTGCCGGTTAAGTTTTCGAGGGCTGATTTCTTGTCCTGTGATAAAAAGCCTTCTGTTTCGACCGCCAAAACTCTCAGGGGAGCATTTGCAACCATTTGGCACCATTTTTGAGTGAATTGCCGAAACTCAGATTTTTCATGAAATTGTGACCCCGGGGCTTAGGGATTTTTTCAAAAAATCTTTTTCTGATGGCAAAGTTTTCGAGGGCTGATTTCTTGTCCTGTGATAAAAAGCCTTCTGTTTCGACCGCCAAAACTCTCAGGGGAGCATTTGCAACCATTTGGCACCATTTTTGAGTGAATTGCCGAAAGTCAGATTTTTGATGAAATTGTGACCCCGGGGCTTAGGGATTTTTTCAAAAAAATCTTCTTCTGTTGATGAAGTTGTCAAGGGCTGATTTCCTTTCCTGTGCTAAAAAGCCTTCTGTTTCGACCGCCAAAATTTTCAGGGGAGCATTGGCAACCGTTTGGCACCATTTTTGATTGAATTGGCCAAAGTCAGTTTTTTGATGAAATTGTGACCCGGGGGATTAGGGGTTTTTTCAAAAAAATATTCTTCTGCCGGTTAAGTTTTCGAGGGCTGATTTCTTGTCCTGTGATAAAAAGCCTTTTGTTTCGACCGCCAAAACTCTCAGGGGAGCATTTGCAACCGTTTGGCACGATTTTTGAGTGAATTGGAGAACGTCAGATTTTTCATGAAATTGTGACCCCGGGGCTTAGGGATTTTTTCAAAAAAATATTCTTCTGCCGGTTAAGTTTTCGAGGGCTGATTTCTTGTCCTGTGATAAAAAGCCTTCTGTTTCGACCGCCAAAACTCTCAGGGGAGCATTTGCAACCATTTGGCACCATTTTTGAGTGAATTGCCGAAACTCAGATTTTTCATGAAATTGTGACCCCGGGGCTTAGGGATTTTTTCAAAAAATCTTTTTCTGATGGCAAAGTTTTCGAGGGCTGATTTCTTGTCCTGTGATAAAAAGCCTTCTGTTTCGACCGCCAAAACTCTCAGGGGAGCATTTGCAACCATTTGGCACCATTTTTGAGTGAATTGCCGAAAGTCAGATTTTTGATGAAATTGTGACCCCGGGGCTTAGGGATTTTTTCAAAAAAATCTTCTTCTGCCGGTTAAGTTGTCAAGGGCTGATTTCTTGTACTGTGATAAAAAGCCTTCTGATTCGACCGCCAAAGCTCTCTGGGGAGCATTTGCAACCGTTTGGCATGATTTTTGAGTGAATTGGAGAACGTCAGATTTTTGATGAAATTGTGACCCCGGGGCTTAGGGATTTTTTCAAAAAATCTTTTTCTGATGGCAAAGTTGTCGAGGGCTGATTTCTTGTCCTGTTATAAAAGGCCTTCTATTTCGACCGCCAAAACTCTCAGGGGAGCATTTGCAACCGTTTGGCACCATTTTTGAGTGAATTGGCCAAAGTCAGATTTTTGATGAAATTGTGACCCCGGGGCTTAGGGATTTTTTCAAAAAAATCTTTTTCTGATGGTAAAGTTGTAGCTGGCTTATTTCTTGTCCTGTGATAAAAAGCCTTCTGTTTCGACCGCCAAAATTTTCAGGGGAGGATTTGCTACCGTTTGCAACCATTTTTGAGTGAATTGCCGAAAGTCAGATTTTTTAAGAAATTGTGACCCCGGGGCTTGGGGATTTTTTCAAAAGAATATTCTTCTGCCGGTTAAGTTGTCAACTGCTTATTTCTTGTCCTCTGATAAAAGGCATTCTGTTTCGACCGCCAAAACTCTCAGGGGAGCATTTGCAACCGTTTGGTAGCATTTTTGAGTGAATTGCCGAAACTCAGGTTTTTCATGAAATTGTGACCCCGGGGCTTAGGGATTTTTTCAAAAAAATCTTTTTCTGATGGCAAAGTTTTCGAGGGCTGATTTCTTGTCCGGTGATAAAAAGCCTTCTGATTCGACCGCCAAAGCTCTCTGGGGAGCATTTGCAACCATTTGGCACCATTTTTGAGTGAATTGCCGAAAGTCAGATTTTTGATGAAATTGTGACCCCGGGGCTTAGGGATTTTTTCAAAAAATCTTTTTCTGATGGCAAAGTTGTCGAGGGCTGATTTCTTGTCCTGTTATAAAAGGCCTTCTATTTCGACCGCCAAAACTCTCAGGGGAGCATTTGCAACCGTTTGGCACCATTTTTGAGTGAATTGGCCAAAGTCAGATTTTTGATGAAATTGTGACCCCGGGGCTTAGGGATTTTTTCAAAAAAATCTTTTTCTGATGGTAAAGTTGTAGCTGGCTTATTTCTTGTCCTGTGATAAAAAGCCTTCTGTTTCGACCGCCAAACCTCGCAGGGGAGCATTTGCAACCGTTTGGCACCATTTTTGAGTGACTTGCCGAAAGTCAGATTTTTTAAGAAATTGTGACCCCGGGGCTTGGGGATTTTTTCAAAAAAATCTTCTTCTGCCGGTTAAGTTGTCAACTGCTTATTTCTTGTCCTGTGATAAAAAGCCTTCTGTTTCGACCGACAAACCTCTCAGGGGAGCATTTGCAACCGTTTGGCACCATTTTTGAGTGAATTGCCGAAAGTCAGATTTTTCATGAAATTGTGACCCCGGGGCTTAGGGATTTTTTCAAAAAAAATATTCTTCTGCCGGTTAGCTTGTCAACTGCTTATTTCTTTTACTGTGATAAAAAGCCTTCTGTTTTGACGGCCAAACCTCTCAGGGGAGCATTTGCAACCGTTTGGCACCATTTTTGAGTGAATTGGCCAAAGTCAGATTTTTGATGAAATTGTGACCCCGGGGCTTAGGGATTTTTTCAAAAAAAATATTCTTCTGCCGGTTAGGTTGTCAACTGCTTATTTCTTGTACTGTGATAAAAAGCCTTCTGTTTTGACGGCCAAACCTCTCAGGGGAGCATTTGCAACCGTTTGGCACCATTTTTGAGTGAATTGGCCAAAGTCAGATTTTTGATGAAATTGTGAACCCGGGGCTTAGGGATTTTTTCAAAAAAATCTTCTTCTGCCGGTTAAGTTTTCAAGGGCTGATTTCTTGTCCTGTGATAAAAAGCCTTCTGTTTCGACCGCCAAAACTCTCAGGGGAGCATTTGCAACCATTTGGCACCATTTTTGCGTGAATTGCCGAAAGTCAGATTTTTGATGAAATTGTGACCCCGGGGCTTAGGGATTTTTTCAAAAAATCTTTTTCTGATGGTAAAGTTGTCGAGGGCTGATTTCTTGTCCTGTGATAAAAGGCCTTCTGTTTCGACCGCCAAAACTCTCAGGGGAGCATTTGCAACCGTTTGGCACCATTTTTGAGTAAATTGCCGAAAGTCAGATTTTTCATGAAATTGTGACCCCGGGGCTTAGGGATTTTTTCAAAAAAATATTCTTCTGCCGGTTAAGTTTTCGAGGGCTGATTTCTTGTCCTGTGATAAAAAGCCTTCTGTTTCGACCGCCAAAACTCTCAGGGGAGCATTTGCAACCATTTGGCACCATTTTTGAGTGAATTGCCGAAACTCAGATTTTTCATGAAATTGTGACCCCGGGGCTTGGGGATTTTTTCAAAAAAATCTTCTTCTGCCGGTTAAGTTTTCAAGGGCTGATTTCTTGTCCTGTGATAAAAAGCCTTCTGTTTCGACCGCCAAAACTCTCAGGGGAGCATTTGCAACCATTTGGCACCATTTTTGCGTGAATTGCCGAAAGTCAGATTTTTGATGAAATTGTGACCCCGGGGCTTAGGGATTTTTTCAAAAAATCTTTTTCTGATGGTAAAGTTGTCGAGGGCTGATTTCTTGTCCTGTGATAAAAGGCCTTCTGTTTCGACCGCCAAAACTCTCAGGGGAGCATTTGCAACCGTTTGGCACCATTTTTGAGTAAATTGCCGAAAGTCAGATTTTTCATGAAATTGTGACCCCGGGGCTTAGGGATTTTTTCAAAAAAATATTCTTCTGCCGGTTAAGTTTTCGAGGGCTGATTTCTTGTCCTGTGATAAAAAGCCTTCTGTTTCGACCGCCAAAACTCTCAGGGGAGCATTTGCAACCATTTGGCACCATTTTTGAGTGAATTGCCGAAACTCAGATTTTTCATGAAATTGTGACCCCGGGGCTTGGGGATTTTTTCAAAAAAATCTTCTTCTGCCGGTTAAGTTTTCAAGGGCTGATTTCTTGTCCTGTGATAAAAAGCCTTCTGTTTCGACCGCCAAAACTCTCAGGGGAGCATTTGCAACCATTTGGCACCATTTTTGCGTGAATTGCCGAAAGTCAGATTTTTGATGAAATTGTGACCCCGGGGCTTAGGGATTTTTTCAAAAAATCTTTTTCTGATGGTAAAGTTGTCGAGGGCTGATTTCTTGTCCTGTGATAAAAGGCCTTCTGTTTCGACCGCCAAAACTCTCAGGGGAGCATTTGCAACCGTTTGGCACCATTTTTGAGTAAATTGCCGAAAGTCAGATTTTTCATGAAATTGTGACCCCGGGGCTTAGGGATTTTTTCAAAAAAATCTTTTTCTGCCGGTTAAGTTTTCGATGGCTGATTTCTTGTCCTGTGATAAAAAGCCTTCTGTTTCGACCGCCAAAACTCTCAGGGGAGCATTTGCAACCTTTTGGCACCATTTTTGATTGAATTGGCCAAAGTCAGATTTTTGATGAAATTGTGACCCCGGGGCTTAGGGATTTTTTCAAAAAATCTTTTTCTGATGGTAAAGTTGTGGAGGGCTGATTTCTTGTCCTGTGATAAAAAGCCTTCTGTTTCGACCGCCAAAACTCTCAGGGGAGCATTTGCAACCGTTTGGCACGATTTTTGAGTGAATTGGAGAACGTCAGATTTTTCATGAAATTGTGACCCCGGGGCTTAGGGATTTTTTCAAAAAAATATTCTTCTGCCGGTTAAGTTTTCGAGGGCTGATTTCTTGTCCTGTGATAAAAAGCCTTCTGTTTCGACCGCCAAAACTCTCAGGGGAGCATTTGCAACCATTTGGCACCATTTTTGAGTGAATTGCCGAAACTCAGATTTTTCATGAAATTGTGACCCCGGGGCTTAGGGATTTTTTCAAAAAATCTTTTTCTGATGGCAAAGTTTTCGAGGGCTGATTTCTTGTCCTGTGATAAAAAGCCTTCTGTTTCGACCGCCAAAACTCTCAGGGGAGCATTTGCAACCATTTGGCACCATTTTTGAGTGAATTGCCGAAAGTCAGATTTTTCATGAAATTGTGACCCCGGGGCTTAGGGATTTTTTCAAAAAAATTTCTTCTGCCGGTTAAGTTGTCAAGGGCTGATTTCTTGTACTGTGATAAAAAGCCTTCTGATTCGACCGCCAAAGCTCTCTGGGGAGCATTTGCAACCGTTTGGCATGATTTTTGAGTGAATTGGAGAACGTCAGATTTTTGATGAAATTGTGACCCCGGGGCTTAGGGATTTTTTCAAAAAATCTTTTTCTCATGGCAAAGTTGTCGAGGGCTGATTTCTTGTCCTGTTATAAAAGGCCTTCTATTTCGACCGCCAAAACTCTCAGGGGAGCATTTGCAACCGTTTGGCACCATTTTTGAGTGAATTGGCCAAAGTCAGATTTTTGATGAAATTGTGACCCCGGGGCTTAGGGATTTTTTCAAAAAAATCTTTTTCTGATGGTAAAGTTGTAGCTGGCTTATTTCTTGTCCTGTGATAAAAAGCCTTCTGTTTCGACCGCCAAAATTTTCAGGGGAGGATTTGCTACCGTTTGCAACCATTTTTGAGTGAATTGCCGAAAGTCAGATTTTTTAAGAAATTGTGACCCCGGGGCTTGGGGATTTTTTCAAGAAAATCTTCTTCTGCCGGTTAAGTTGTCAAGGGCTGATTTCTTGTACTGTGATAAAAAGCCTTCTGATTCGACCGCCAAAACTCTCAGGGGAGCATTTGCAACCGTTTGGCACCATTTTTGAGTGAATTGGCCAAAGTCAGATTTTTGATGAAATTGTGACCCCGGGGCTTAGGGATTTTTTCAAAAAATCTTTTTCTGATGGTAAAGTTGTTGAGGGCTGATTTCTTGTCCTGTGATAAAAGGCCTTCTGTTTCGACCGCCAAAACTCTCAGGGGAGCATTTGCAACCATTTGGCACCATTTTTGAGTGAATTGCCAAAAGTCAGATTTTTCATGAAATTGTGACCCTGGGGCTTAGGGATTTTTTTCAAAAGAATCTTCTTCTGCCGGTTAAGTTGTCAAGGGCTGATTTCTTGTACTGTGATAAAAAGCCTTCTGATTCGACCGCCAAACCTCTCTGGGGAGCATTTGCAACCGTTTGGCATGATTTTTGAGTGAATTGGAGAACGTCAGATTTTTGATGAAATTGTGACCCCGGGGCTTAGGGGTTTTTTCAAAAAAATATTCTTCTGCCTGTTAAGTTTTCGAGGGCTGATTTCTTGTCCTGTGATAAAAAGCCTTCTGTTTCGACCGCCAAAACTCTCAGGGGAGCATTTGCAACCGTTTGGCACGATTTTTGAGTGAATTGGAGAACGTCAGATTTTTGATGAAATTGTGAACCAGGAGCTTAGAGATTTTTTCAAAAAAATCTTCTTCTGTTGATGAAGTTGTCAAGGGCTGATTTCCTTTCCTGTGCTAAAAAGCCTTCTGTTTCGACCGCCAAAATTTTCAGGGGAGCATTGGCAACCGTTTGGCACCATTTTTGATTGAATTGGCCAAAGTCAGATTTTTGATAAAATTGTGACCCCGGGGCTTGGGGATTTTTTCAAAAAAATCTTCTTCTGCCGGTTAAGTTGTCAACTGCTTATTTCTTGTCCTCTGATAAAAGGCATTCTGTTTCGACCGCCAAAACTCTCAGGGGAGCATTTGCAACCGTTTGGTAGCATTTTTGAGTGAATTGCCGAAACTCAGGTTTTTCATGAAATTGTGACCTCGGGGCTTAGGGATTTTTTCAAAAAAATCTTTTTCTGATGGCAAAGTTTTCGAGGGCTGATTTCTTGTCCGGTGATAAAAAGCCTTCTGATTCGACCGCCAAAGCTCTCTGGGGAGCATTTGCAACCGTTTGGCACCATTTTTGAGTGAATTGGAGAACGTCAGATTTTTGATGAAATTGTGACCCCGGGGCTTAGGGATTTTTTCAAAAAAATATTTTTCTGATGGTAAAGTTGTAGCTGGCTTATTTCTTGTCCTGTGATAAAAAGCCTTCTGTTTCGACCGCCAAACCTCGCAGGGGAGCATTTGCAACCGTTTGGCACCATTTTTGAGTGACTTGCCGAAAGTCAGATTTTTTAAGAAATTGTGACCCCGGGGCTTGGGGATTTTTTCAAAAAAATCTTCTTCTGCCGGTTAAGTTGTCAACTGCTTATTTCTTGTCCTGTGATAAAAAGCCTTCTGTTTCGACCGCCAAAACTCTCAGGGGAGCATTTGCAACCGTTTGGCACCATTTTTGAGTGAATTGTCCAAAGTCAGATCTTTGATGAAATTGTGACCCCGGGGCTTAGGGATTTTTTCAAAAAAATCTTTTTCTGATGGTAAAGTTGTAGATGGCTTATTTCTTGTCTTGTGATAAAAGGCCTTCTGTTTCAACCGCCAAAACTCTCAGGGGAGCATTTGCAACCGTTTGGCACCATTTTTGAGTGAATTGCCGAAAGTCAGATTTTTCATGAAATTGTGACCCCGGGGCTTAGGGATTTTTTCAAAAAAAATATTCTTCTGCCGGTTAGGTTGTCAACTACTTATTTCTTGTACTGTGATAAAAAGCCTTCTGTTTTGACCTCCAAACCTCTCAGGGGAGCATTTGCAACCGTTTGGCACCAGTTTTGAGTGAATTGCCGAAAGTCAGATTTTTTATGAAATTGTGACCCCGGGGCTTAGGGATTTTTTCAAAAAAATCTTCTTCTGCCGGTTAAGTTGTCAAGGGCTGATTTCTTGTACTGTGATAAAAAGCCTTCTGATTCGACCGCCAAACCTCTCTGGGGAGCATTTGCAACCGTTTGGCATGATTTTTGAGTGAATTGCAGAACGTCAGATTTTTTATGAAATTGTGACCCCGGGGCTTAGGGATTTTTTCAAAAAATCTTTTTCTGATGGCAAAGTTGTTGAGGGCTGATTTCTTGTCCTGTGATAAAAGGCCTTCTGTTTCGACCGCCAAAACTCTCAGGGGAGCATTTGCAACCGTTTGGCACCATTTTTGAGTGAATTGGCCAAAGTCAGATTTTTTATGAAATTGTGACCCCGGCGCTTAGGCATTTTTTCAAAAAAATCTTCTTCTGTTGATGAAGTTGTCAAGGGCTGTTTTCCTTTCCTGTGCTAAAAAGCCTTCTGTTTCGACCGCCAAAATTTTCAGGGGAGCATTGGCAATCGTTTGGCACCATTTTTGAGTGAATTGGCCAAAGTCAGATTTTTGATAAAATTGTGACCCCGGGGCTTGGGGATTTTTTCAAAAAAATCTTCTTCTGCCGGTTAAGTTGTCAACTGCTTATTTCTTGTCCTCTGATAAAAGGCATTCTGTTTCGACCGCCAAAACTCTCAGGGGAGCATTTGCAACCGTTTGGCAGCATTTTTGAGTGAATTGGCCAAAGTCAGATTTTTGATGTAATTGTGACCCCGGGGCTTAGGGATTTTTTCAAAAAAATATTCTTCTGCCGGTTAAGTTTTCGAGGGCTGATTTCTTGTCCTGTGATAAAAAGCCTTCTGTTTCGACCGCCAAAACTCTCAGGGGAGCATTTGCAACCATTTGGCACCATTTTTGAGTGAATTGCCGAAACTCAGATTTTTCATGAAATTGTGACCCCGGGGCTTAGGGATTTTTTCAAAAAATCTTTTTCTGATGGCAAAGTTTTCGAGGGCTGATTTCTTGTCCTGTGATAAAAAGCCTTCAGTTTCGACCGCCAAAACTCTCAGGGGAGCATTTGCAACCATTTGGCACCATTTTTGAGTGAATTGCCGAAAGTCAGATTTTTGATGAAATTGTGACCCCGGGGCTTAGGGATTTTATCAAAAAAATATTCTTCTGCCGGTTAAGTTTTCAAGGGCTGATTTCTTGTCCTCTGAGAAAAGGCATTCTGTTTCGACCGCCAAAACTCTCAGGAGAGCATTTGCAACCGTTTGGCACCATTTTTGAGTGAATTGGCCAAAGTCAGATTTTTTATGAAATTGTGACCCCGGGGCTTAGGGATTTTTTCAAAAAAATATTCTTCTGCCGGTTAAGTTGTCAAGGGCTGATTTCTTGAACTGTGATAAAAAGACTTCTGATTCGACCGCCAAACCTCTCTGGGGAGCATTTGCAACCGTTTGGCACCATTTTTGAGTGAATTGGCCACAGTCAGATTTTTGATGAAATTGTGACCCCGGGGCTTAGGGATTTTTTCAAAAAAATCTTCTTCTGCCGTTTAAGTTGTCAACTGCTTATTTCTTGTCCTGTGATAAAAAGCCTTCTGTTTCGACCGCCAAACCTCTCAGGGGAGCATTTGCAACCGTTTGGCACCATTTTTGAGTGAATTGGCCAAAGTCAGATTTTTGATGAAATTGTGACCCCGGGGCTTAGGCATTTTTTCAAAATAATATTATTCTTCCGGTTAAGTTGTCAAGTGCTGATTTCTTGTCCTCTGATAAAAGGCATTCTGTTTCGACCGCCAAAACTCTCAGGGGAGCATTTGCAACTGTTTGGCACCATTTTTGAGTGAATTGGCCAAAGTCAGATCTTTGATGAAATTGTGACCCCGGGGCTTAGTGATTTTTTCAAAAAAATCTTTTTCTGATGGTAAAGTTGTAGATGGCTTATTTCTTGTCTTGTGATAAAAGGCCTTCTGTTTCAACCGCCAAAACTCTCAGGGGAGCATTTGCAACCGTTTGGCACCATTTTTGAGTGAATTGCCGAAAGTCAGATTTTTCATGAAATTGTGACCCCGGGGCTTAGGGATTTTTTCAAAAAAAATATTCTTCTGCCGGTTAGGTTGTCAACTGCTTATTTCTCGTACTGTGATAAAAAGCCTTCTGTTTTGACTTCCAAACCTCTCAGGGGAGCATTTGCAACCGTTTGGCACCATTTTTGAGTGAATTGGCCAAAGTCAGATTTTTGATGAAATTGTGACCCCGGGGCTTAGGGATTTTTTCAAAAAAATATTCTTCTGCCGGTTAAGTTTTCAAGGGCTGATTTCTTGTCCTGTGATAAAAAGCCTTCTGTTTCGACCGCCAAAACTCTCAGGGGAGCATTTGCAACCGTTTGCAACCATTTTTGAGTGAATTGCTGAAAGTCAGATTTTTCATGAAATTGTGACCCCGGGGCTTAGGGATTTTTTCAAAAAAATCTTCTCCTGTTGATGAAGTTGTCAAGGGCTGATTTCCTTTCCTGTGATAAAAAGCCTTCTGTTTCGACCGCCAAATTTTCCGGGGAGCATTTGCAACCGTTTGCAACCATTTTTGAGTGAATTGCCGAAAGTCAGATTTTTTTATGAAATCATGACCCCGGGGCTTAGGGATTTTTTCAAAAAAATCTTTTTCTGCCGGTTAAGTTTTCGATGGCTGATTTCCTGTCCTGTGATAAAAAGCCTTCTGTTTCGACCGCCAAAACTCTCTGGGGAGCATTTGCAACCGTTTGGCACCATTTTTGAGTGAATTGCCGAAAGTCAGATTTTTCATGAAATTGTGACCCCGGGGCTTAGGGATTTTTTCAAAAAATCTTTTTCTGATGGTAAAGTTGTCGAGGGCTGATTTTTTGTCCTGTGATAAAAGGCCTTCTGTTTCGACCGCCAAAACTCTCAGGGGAGCATTTGCAACCGTTTTGCACCATTTTTGAGTGAATTGGCCAAAGTCAGATTTTGATGAAATCGTGACCCCGGGGCTTAGGGATTTTTTCAAAAAAATCTTTTTCTGATGGTAAAGTTGTAGATGGCTTATTTCTTGTCCTGTGATAAAAAGCCTTCTGTTTCGACCGCCAAAATTTTCAGGGGAGCATTTGCAACCATTTGCAACCATTTTTGAATTAATTGCCGAAAGTCAGATTTTTTTATGAAATCATGACCCAGGGGCTTAGGGATATTTTCAAAAAAATCTTTTTCTGCCGCTTAAGTTTTCGATGGCTGATTTCTTGTCCTGTGATAAAAGGCCTTCTGTTTCGACCGCCAAAACTCTCAGGGGAGCATTTGCAACCGTTTTGCACCATTTTTGACTGAATTGGCCAAAGTCAGATTTTGATGAAATTGTGACCCCGGGGCTTAGGGATTTTTTCAAAAAAATCTTTTTCTGCCGGTTAAGTTTTTGATGGCTGATTTCTTGTCCTGTGATAAAAGGCCTTCTGTTTCGACCGCCAAAACTCTCAGGGGAGCATTTGCAACCGTTTGGCACCATTTTTGAGTGAATTGGCCAAAGTCAGATTTTTTATGAAATTGTGACGCCGGGGCTTAGGCATTTTTTCAAAAAAATATTATTCTTCCGGTTAAGTTGTCAAGTGCTCATTTCTTGTCCTCTGATAAAAGGCATTCTGTTTCGACCGCCAAAACTCTCAGGGGAGCATTTGCAACTGTTTGGCACCATTTTTGAGTGAATTGGCCAAAGTCAGATCTTTGATGAAATTGTGACCCCGGGGCTTAGGGATTTTTTCAAAAAAATCTTTTTCTGATGCTAAAGTTGTAGATGGCTTATTTCTTGTCTTGTGATAAAAGGTCTTCTGTTTCAACCGCCAAAACTCTCAGGGGAGCATTTGCAACCGTTTGGCACCATTTTTGAGTGAATTGCCGAAAGTCAGATTTTTCATGAAATTGTGACCCCGGGGCTTAGGGATTTTTTCAAAAAAAATATTCTTCTGCCGGTTAGGTTGTCAACTGCTTATTTCTTGTACTGTGATAAAAAGCCTTCTGTTTTGACCTTAAAACCTCTCAGGGAAGCATTTGCAACCGTCTGGCACCATTATTGAGTGAATTGGCCAAAGTCAGATTTTTGATGAAATTGTGACCCCGGGGCTTAGGGATTTTTTCAAAAAAATATTCTTCTGCCGGTTAAGTTTTCAAGGGCTGATTTCTTGTCCTGTGATAAAAAGCCTTCTGTTTCGACCGCCAAAACTCTCAGGGGAGCATTTGCAACCGTTTGCAACCATTTTTGAGTGAATTGCTGAAAGTCAGATTTTTCATGAAATTGTGACCCCGGGGCTTAGGGATTTTTTCAAAAAAATCTTCTCCTGTTGATGAAGTTGTCAAGGGCTGATTTCCTTTCCTGTGATAAAAAGCCTTCTGTTTCGACCGCCAAATTTTCCGGGGAGCATTTGCAACCGTTTGCAACCATTTTTGAGTGAATTGCCGAAAGTCACATTTTTTTATGAAATCATGACCCCGGGGCTTAGGGATTTTTTCAAAAAAATCTTTTTCTGCCGGTTAAGTTTTCGATGGCTGATTTCCTGTCCTGTGATAAAAAGCCTTCTGTTTCGACCGCCAAAACTTTCTGGGGAGCATTTGCAACCGTTTGGCACCATTTTTGAGTGAATTGCCGAAACTCAGATTTTTCATGAAATTGTGACCCCGGGGCTTAGGGATTTTTTCAAAAAATCTTTTTCTGATGGTAAAGTTGTCGAGGGCTGATTTTTTGTCCTGTGATAAAAGGCCTTCTGTTTCGACCGCCAAAACTCTCAGGGGAGCATTTGCAACCGTTTTGCACCATTTTTGAGTGAATTGGCCAAAGTCAGATTTTGATGAAATCGTGACCCCGGGGCTTAGGGATTTTTTCAAAAAAATCTTTTTCTGATGGTAAAGTTGTAGATGGCTTATTTCTTGTCCTGTGATAAAAAGCCTTCTGTTTCGACCGCCAAAATTTTCAGGGGAGCATTTGCAACCATTTGCAACCATTTTTGAATTAATTGCCGAAAGTCAGATTTTTTTATGAAATCATGACCCAGGGGCTTAGGGATATTTTCAAAAAAATCTTTTTCTGCCGCTTAAGTTTTCGATGGCTGATTTCTTGTCCTGTGATAAAAGGCCTTCTGTTTCGACCGCCAAAACTCTCAGGGGAGCATTTGCAACCGTTTTGCACCATTTTTGACTGAATTGGCCAAAGTCAGATTTTGATGAAATTGTGACCCAGGGGCTTAGGGATTTTTTCAAAAAAATATTATTCTTCCGGTTAAGTTGTCAACTGCTTATTTCTTGTACTGTGATAAAAAGCCTTCTGTTTTGACCTTAAAACCTCTCAGGGAAGCATTTGCAACCGTTTGGCACCATTTTTGAGTGAATTGGCCAAAGTCAGATTTTTGATGAAATTGTGACCCCGGGGCTTAGGGATTTTTTCAAAAAAATCTTCTCCTGTTGATGAAGTTGTCAAGGGCTGATTTCCTTTCCTGTGATAAAAAGCCTTCTGTTTCGACCGCCAAATTTTCCGGGGAGCATTTGCAACCGTTTGCAACCATTTTTGAGTGAATTGCCGAAAGTCATATTTTTTTATGAAATCATGACCCCGGGGCTTAGGGATTTTTTCAAAAAAATCTTTTTCTGCCGGTTAAGTTTTCGATGGCTGATTTCCTGTCCTGTGATAAAAAGCCTTCTGTTTCGACCGCCAAAACTTTCTGGGGAGCATTTGCAACCGTTTGGCACCATTTTTGAGTGAATTGCCGAAACTCAGATTTTTCATGAAATTGTGACCCCGGGGCTTAGGGATTTTTTCAAAAAATCTTTTTCTGATGGCAAAGTTTTCGAGGGCTGATTTCTTGTCCTGTGATAAAAAGCCTTCTGTTTCGACCGCCAAAACTCTCAGGGGAGCATTTGCAACCATTTGGCACCATATTTGAGTGAATTGCCGAAAGTCAGATTTTTGATGAAATTGTGACCCCGGGGCTTAGGGATTTTTTCAAAAAAATCTTCTTCTGTTGATGAAGTTGTCAAGGGCTGATTTCCTTTCCTGTGCTAAAAAGCCTTCTGTTTCGACCGCCAAAATTTTCAGGGGAGCATTGGCAACCGTTTGGCACCATTTTTGATTGAATTGGCCAAAGTCAGTTTTTTGATGAAATTGTGACCCGGGGGCTTAGGGGTTTTTTCAAAAAAATATTCTTCTGCCGGTTAAGTTTTCGAGGGCTGATTTCTTGTCCTATGATAAAAAGCCTTCTGTTTCGACCGCCAAAACTCTCAGGGGAGCATTTGCAACCGTTTGGCACGATTTTTGAGTGAATTGGAGAACGTCAGAATTTTCATGAAATTGTGACCCCGGGGCTTAAGGATTTTTTCAAAAAAATATTCTTCTGCCGGTTAAGTTTTCGAGGGCTGATTTCTTGTCCTGTGATAAAAAGCCTTCTGTTTCGACCGCCAAAACTCTCAGGGGAGCATTTGCAACCATTTGGCACCATTTTTGAGTGAATTGCCGAAACTCAGATTTTTCATGAAATTGTGACCCCGGGGCTTAGGGATTTTTTCAAAAAATCTTTTTCTGATGGCAAAGTTTTCGAGGGCTGATTTCTTGTCCTGTGATAAAAAGCCTTCTGTTTCGACCGCCAAAACTCTCAGGGGAGCATTTGCAACCATTTGGCACCATTTTTGAGTGAATTGCCGAAAGTCAGATTTTTGATGAAATTGTGACCCCGGGGCTTAGGGATTTTTTCAAAAAAATCTTCTTCTGCCGGTTAAGTTGTCAAGGGCTGATTTCTTGTACTGTGATAAAAAGCCTTCTGATTCGACCGCCAAAGCTCTCTGGGGAGCATTTGCAACCGTTTGGCATGATTTTTGAGTGAATTGGAGAACGTCAGATTTTTGATGAAATTGTGACCCCGGGGCTTAGGGATTTTTTCAAAAAATCTTTTTCTCATGGCAAAGTTGTCGAGGGCTGATTTCTTGTCCTGTTATAAAAGGCCTTCTATTTCGACCGCCAAAACTCTCAGGGGAGCATTTGCAACCGTTTGGCACCATTTTTGAGTGAATTGGCCAAAGTCAGATTTTTGATGAAATTGTGACCCCGGGGCTTAGGGATTTTTTCAAAAAAATCTTTTTCTGATGGTAAAGTTGTAGCTGGCTTATTTCTTGTCCTGTGATAAAAAGCCTTCTGTTTCGACCGCCAAAATTTTCAGGGGAGGATTTGCTACCGTTTGCAACCATTTTTGAGTGAATTGCCGAAAGTCAGATTTTTTAAGAAATTGTGACCCCGGGGCTTGGGGATTTTTTCAAGAAAATCTTCTTCTGCCGGTTAAGTTGTCAAGGGCTGATTTCTTGTACTGTGATAAAAAGCCTTCTGATTCGACCGCCAAAACTCTCAGGGGAGCATTTGCAACCGTTTGGCACCATTTTTGAGTGAATTGGCCAAAGTCAGATTTTTGATGAAATTGTGACCCCGGGGCTTAGGGATTTTTTCAAAAAATCTTTTTCTGATGGTAAAGTTGTTGAGGGCTGATTTCTTGTCCTGTGATAAAAGGCCTTCTGTTTCGACCGCCAAAACTCTCAGGGGAGCATTTGCAACCATTTGGCACCATTTTTGAGTGAATTGCCAAAAGTCAGATTTTTCATGAAATTGTGACCCTGGGGCTTAGGGATTTTTTTCAAAAGAATCTTCTTCTGCCGGTTAAGTTGTCAAGGGCTGATTTCTTGTACTGTGATAAAAAGCCTTCTGATTCGACCGCCAAACCTCTCTGGGGAGCATTTGCAACCGTTTGGCATGATTTTTGAGTGAATTGGAGAACGTCAGATTTTTGATGAAATTGTGACCCCGGGGCTTAGGGGTTTTTTCAAAAAAATATTCTTCTGCCTGTTAAGTTTTCGAGGGCTGATTTCTTGTCCTGTGATAAAAAGCCTTCTGTTTCGACCGCCAAAACTCTCAGGGGAGCATTTGCAACCGTTTGGCACGATTTTTGAGTGAATTGGAGAACGTCAGATTTTTGATGAAATTGTGAACCAGGAGCTTAGAGATTTTTTCAAAAAAATCTTCTTCTGTTGATGAAGTTGTCAAGGGCTGATTTCCTTTCCTGTGCTAAAAAGCCTTCTGTTTCGACCGCCAAAATTTTCAGGGGAGCATTGGCAACCGTTTGGCACCATTTTTGATTGAATTGGCCAAAGTCAGATTTTTGATAAAATTGTGACCCCGGGGCTTGGGGATTTTTTCAAAAAAATCTTCTTCTGCCGGTTAAGTTGTCAACTGCTTATTTCTTGTCCTCTGATAAAAGGCATTCTGTTTCGACCGCCAAAACTCTCAGGGGAGCATTTGCAACCGTTTGGTAGCATTTTTGAGTGAATTGCCGAAACTCAGGTTTTTCATGAAATTGTGACCTCGGGGCTTAGGGATTTTTTCAAAAAAATCTTTTTCTGATGGCAAAGTTTTCGAGGGCTGATTTCTTGTCCGGTGATAAAAAGCCTTCTGATTCGACCGCCAAAGCTCTCTGGGGAGCATTTGCAACCGTTTGGCACCATTTTTGAGTGAATTGGAGAACGTCAGATTTTTGATGAAATTGTGACCCCGGGGCTTAGGGATTTTTTCAAAAAATCTTTTTCTGATGGCAAAGTTGTCGAGGGCTGATTTCTTGTCCTGTTATAAAAGGCCTTCTATTTCGACCGCCAAAACTCTCAGGGGAGCATTTGCAACCGTTTGGCACCATTTTTGAGTGAATTGGCCAAAGTCAGATTTTTGATGAAATTGTGACCCCGGGGCTTAGGGATTTTTTCAAAAAAATATTTTTCTGATGGTAAAGTTGTAGCTGGCTTATTTCTTGTCCTGTGATAAAAAGCCTTCTGTTTCGACCGCCAAACCTCGCAGGGGAGCATTTGCAACCGTTTGGCACCATTTTTGAGTGACTTGCCGAAAGTCAGATTTTTTAAGAAATTGTGACCCCGGGGCTTGGGGATTTTTTCAAAAAAATCTTCTTCTGCCGGTTAAGTTGTCAACTGCTTATTTCTTGTCCTGTGATAAAAAGCCTTCTGTTTCGACCGACAAACCTCTCAGGGGAGCATTTGCAACCGTTTGGCACCATTTTTGAGTGAATTGCCGAAAGTCAGATTTTTCATGAAATCATGACCCCGGGTCTTAGGGATTTTTTCAAAAAAATCTTTTTCTGCCGGTTAAGTTTTCGATGGCTGATTTCTTGTCCTGTGATAAAAAGCCTTCTGTTTCGACCGCCAAAACTCTCAGGGGAGCATTTGCAACCGTTTGGCACCATTTTTGAGTGAATTGTCCAAAGTCAGATCTTTGATGAAATTGTGACCCCGGGGCTTAGGGATTTTTTCAAAAAAATCTTTTTCTGATGGTAAAGTTGTAGATGGCTTATTTCTTGTCTTGTGATAAAAGGCCTTCTGTTTCAACCGCCAAAACTCTCAGGGGAGCATTTGCAACCGTTTGGCACCATTTTTGAGTGAATTGCCGAAAGTCAGATTTTTCATGAAATTGTGACCCCGGGGCTTAGGGATTTTTTCAAAAAAAATATTCTTCTGCCGGTTAGGTTGTCAACTACTTATTTCTTGTACTGTGATAAAAAGCCTTCTGTTTTGACCTCCAAACCTCTCAGGGGAGCATTTGCAACCGTTTGGCACCATTTTTGAGTGAATTGCCGAAAGTCAGATTTTTTATGAAATTGTGACCCCGGGGCTTAGGGATTTTTTCAAAAAAATCTTCTTCTGCCGGTTAAGTTGTCAAGGGCTGATTTCTTGTACTGTGATAAAAAGCCTTCTGATTCGACCGCCAAACCTCTCTGGGGAGCATTTGCAACCGTTTGGCATGATTTTTGAGTGAATTGCAGAACGTCAGATTTTTTATGAAATTGTGACCCCGGGGCTTAGGGATTTTTTCAAAAAATCTTTTTCTGATGGCAAAGTTGTTGAGGGCTGATTTCTTGTCCTGTGATAAAAGGCCTTCTGTTTCGACCGCCAAAACTCTCAGGGGAGCATTTGCAACCGTTTGGCACCATTTTTGAGTGAATTGGCCAAAGTCAGATTTTTTATGAAATTGTGACCCCGGCGCTTAGGCATTTTTTCAAAAAAATCTTCTTCTGTTGATGAAGTTGTCAAGGGCTGTTTTCCTTTCCTGTGCTAAAAAGCCTTCTGTTTCGACCGCCAAAATTTTCAGGGGAGCATTGGCAATCGTTTGGCACCATTTTTGATTGAATTGGCCAAAGTCAGATTTTTGATAAAATTGTGACCCCGGGGCTTGGGGATTTTTTCAAAAAAATCTTCTTCTGCCGGTTAAGTTGTCAACTGCTTATTTCTTGTCCTCTGATAAAAGGCATTCTGTTTCGACCGCCAAAACTCTCAGGGGAGCATTTGCAACCGTTTGGCAGCATTTTTGAGTGAATTGGCCAAAGTCAGATTTTTGATGTAATTGTGACCCCGGGGCTTAGGGATTTTTTCAAAAAAATATTCTTCTGCCGGTTAAGTTTTCGAGGGCTGATTTCTTGTCCTGTGATAAAAAGCCTTCTGTTTCGACCGCCAAAACTCTCAGGGGAGCATTTGCAACCATTTGGCACCATTTTTGAGTGAATTGCCGAAACTCAGATTTTTCATGAAATTGTGACCCCGGGGCTTAGGGATTTTTTCAAAAAATCTTTTTCTGATGGCAAAGTTTTCGAGGGCTGATTTCTTGTCCTGTGATAAAAAGCCTTCAGTTTCGACCGCCAAAACTCTCAGGGGAGCATTTGCAACCATTTGGCACCATTTTTGAGTGAATTGCCGAAAGTCAGATTTTTGATGAAATTGTGACCCCGGGGCTTAGGGATTTTATCAAAAAAATATTCTTCTGCCGGTTAAGTTGTCAAGGGCTGATTTCTTGTCCTCTGAGAAAAGGCATTCTGTTTCGACCGCCAAAACTCTCAGGAGAGCATTTGCAACCGTTTGGCACCATTTTTGAGTGAATTGGCCAAAGTCAGATTTTTTATGAAATTGTGACCCCGGGGCTTAGGGATTTTTTCAAAAAAATATTCTTCTGCCGGTTAAGTTGTCAAGGGCTGATTTCTTGAACTGTGATAAAAAGACTTCTGATTCGACCGCCAAACCTCTCTGGGGAGCATTTGCAACCGTTTGGCACCATTTTTGAGTGAATTGGCCACAGTCAGATTTTTGATGAAATTGTGACCCCGGGGCTTAGGGATTTTTTCAAAAAAATCTTCTTCTGCCGTTTAAGTTGTCAACTGCTTATTTCTTGTCCTGTGATAAAAAGCCTTCTGTTTCGACCGCCAAACCTCTCAGGGGAGCATTTGCAACCGTTTGGCACCATTTTTGAGTGAATTGGCCAAAGTCAGATTTTTGATGAAATTGTGACCCCGGGGCTTAGGCATTTTTTCAAAAAAATATTATTCTTCCGGTTAAGTTGTCAAGTGCTGATTTCTTGTCCTCTGATAAAAGGCATTCTGTTTCGACCGCCAAAACTCTCAGGGGAGCATTTGCAACTGTTTGGCACCATTTTTGAGTGAATTGGCCAAAGTCAGATCTTTGATGAAATTGTGACCCCGGGGCTTAGGGATTTTTTCAAAAAAATCTTTTTCTGATGGTAAAGTTGTAGATGGCTTATTTCTTGTCTTGTGATAAAAGGCCTTCTGTTTCAACCGCCAAAACTCTCAGGGGAGCATTTGCAACCGTTTGGCACCATTTTTGAGTGAATTGCCGAAAGTCAGATTTTTCATGAAATTGTGACCCCGGGGCTTAGGGATTTTTTCAAAAAAAATATTCTTCTGCCGGTTAGGTTGTCAACTGCTTATTTCTCGTACTGTGATAAAAAGCCTTCTGTTTTGACTTCCAAACCTCTCAGGGGAGCATTTGCAACCGTTTGGCACCATTTTTGAGTGAATTGGCCAAAGTCAGATTTTTGATGAAATTGTGACCCCGGGGCTTAGGGATTTTTTCAAAAAAATATTCTTCTGCCGGTTAAGTTTTCAAGGGCTGATTTCTTGTCCTGTGATAAAAAGCCTTCTGTTTCGACCGCCAAAACTCTCAGGGGAGCATTTGCAACCGTTTGCAACCATTTTTGAGTGAATTGCTGAAAGTCAGATTTTTCATGAAATTGTGACCCCGGGGCTTAGGGATTTTTTCAAAAAAATCTTCTCCTGTTGATGAAGTTGTCAAGGGCTGATTTCCTTTCCTGTGATAAAAAGCCTTCTGTTTCGACCGCCAAATTTTCCGGGGAGCATTTGCAACCGTTTGCAACCATTTTTGAGTGAATTGCCGAAAGTCAGATTTTTTTATGAAATCATGACCCCGGGGCTTAGGGATTTTTTCAAAAAAATCTTTTTCTGCCGGTTAAGTTTTCGATGGCTGATTTCCTGTCCTGTGATAAAAAGCCTTCTGTTTCGACCGCCAAAACTCTCTGGGGAGCATTTGCAACCGTTTGGCACCATTTTTGAGTGAATTGCCGAAAGTCAGATTTTTCATGAAATTGTGACCCCGGGGCTTAGGGATTTTTTCAAAAAATCTTTTTCTGATGGTAAAGTTGTCGAGGGCTGATTTTTTGTCCTGTGATAAAAGGCCTTCTGTTTCGACCGCCAAAACTCTCAGGGGAGCATTTGCAACCGTTTTGCACCATTTTTGAGTGAATTGGCCAAAGTCAGATTTTGATGAAATCGTGACCCCGGGGCTTAGGGATTTTTTCAAAAAAATCTTTTTCTGATGGTAAAGTTGTAGATGGCTTATTTCTTGTCCTGTGATAAAAAGCCTTCTGTTTCGACCGCCAAAATTTTCAGGGGGGCATTTGCAACCATTTGCAACCATTTTTGAATTAATTGCCGAAAGTCAGATTTTTTTATGAAATCATGACCCAGGGGCTTAGGGATATTTTCAAAAAAATCTTTTTCTGCCGCTTAAGTTTTCGATGGCTGATTTCTTGTCCTGTGATAAAAGGCCTTCTGTTTCGACCGCCAAAACTCTCAGGGGAGCATTTGCAACCGTTTTGCACCATTTTTGACTGAATTGGCCAAAGTCAGATTTTGATGAAATTGTGACCCCGGGGCTTAGGGATTTTTTCAAAAAAATCTTTTTCTGATGGTAAAGTTGTAGATGGCTTATTTCTTGTCCTGTGATAAAAAGCCTTCTGTTTCGACCGCCAAAATTTTCAGGGGAGCATTTGCAACCATTTGCAACCATTTTTGAGTTAATTGCCGAAAGTCAGATTTTTTTATGAAATCATGACCCAGGGGCTTAGGGATTTTTTCAAAAAAATCTTTTTCTGCCGGTTAAGTTTTTGATGGCTGATTTCTTGTCCTGTGATAAAAGGCCTTCTGTTTCGACCGCCAAAACTCTCAGGGGAGCATTTGCAACCGTTTGGCACCATTTTTGAGTGAATTGGCCAAAGTCAGATTTTTTATGAAATTGTGACCCCGGGGCTTAGGCATTTTTTCAAAAAAATATTATTCTTCCGGTTAAGTTGTCAAGTGCTGATTTCTTGTCCTCTGATAAAAGGCATTCTGTTTCGACCGCCAAAACTCTCAGGGGAGCATTTGCAACTGTTTGGCACCATTTTTGAGTGAATTGGCCAAAGTCAGATCTTTGATGAAATTGTGACCCCGGGGCTTAGGGATTTTTTCAAAAAAATCTTTTTCTGATGCTAAAGTTGTAGATGGCTTATTTCTTGTCTTGTGATAAAAGGCCTTCTGTTTCAACCGCCAAAACTCTCAGGGGAGCATTTGCAACCGTTTGGCACCATTTTTGAGTGAATTGCCGAAAGTCAGATTTTTCATGAAATTGTGACCCCGGGGCTTAGGGATTTTTTCAAAAAAAATATTCTTCTGCCGGTTAGGTTGTCAACTGCTTATTTCTTGTACTGTGATAAAAAGCCTTCTGTTTTGACCTTAAAACCTCTCAGGGAAGCATTTGCAACCGTCTGGCACCATTATTGAGTGAATTGGCCAAAGTCAGATTTTTGATGAAATTGTGACCCCGGGGCTTAGGGATTTTTTCAAAAAAATATTCTTCTGCCGGTTAAGTTTTCAAGGGCTGATTTCTTGTCCTGTGATAAAAAGCCTTCTGTTTCGACCGCCAAAACTCTCAGGGGAGCATTTGCAACCGTTTGCAACCATTTTTGAGTGAATTGCTGAAAGTCAGATTTTTCATGAAATTGTGACCCCGGGGCTTAGGGATTTTTTCAAAAAAATCTTCTCCTGTTGATGAAGTTGTCAAGGGCTGATTTCCTTTCCTGTGATAAAAAGCCTTCTGTTTCGACCGCCAAATTTTCCGGGGAGCATTTGCAACCGTTTGCAACCATTTTTGAGTGAATTGCCGAAAGTCACATTTTTTTATGAAATCATGACCCCGGGGCTTAGGGATTTTTTCAAAAAAATCTTTTTCTGCCGGTTAAGTTTTCGATGGCTGATTTCCTGTCCTGTGATAAAAAGCCTTCTGTTTCGACCGCCAAAACTTTCTGGGGAGCATTTGCAACCGTTTGGCACCATTTTTGAGTGAATTGCCGAAACTCAGATTTTTCATGAAATTGTGACCCCGGGGCTTAGGGATTTTTTCAAAAAATCTTTTTCTGATGGTAAAGTTGTCGAGGGCTGATTTTTTGTCCTGTGATAAAAGGCCTTCTGTTTCGACCGCCAAAACTCTCAGGGGAGCATTTGCAACCGTTTTGCACCATTTTTGAGTGAATTGGCCAAAGTCAGATTTTGATGAAATCGTGACCCCGGGGCTTAGGGATTTTTTCAAAAAAATCTTTTTCTGATGGTAAAGTTGTAGATGGCTTATTTCTTGTCCTGTGATAAAAAGCCTTCTGTTTCGACCGCCAAAATTTTCAGGGGAGCATTTGCAACCATTTGCAACCATTTTTGAATTAATTGCCGAAAGTCAGATTTTTTTATGAAATCATGACCCAGGGGCTTAGGGATATTTTCAAAAAAATCTTTTTCTGCCGCTTAAGTTTTCGATGGCTGATTTCTTGTCCTGTGATAAAAGGCCTTCTGTTTCGACCGCCAAAACTCTCAGGGGAGCATTTGCAACCGTTTTGCACCATTTTTGACTGAATTGGCCAAAGTCAGATTTTGATGAAATTGTGACCCAGGGGCTTAGGGATTTTTTCAAAAAAATCTTTTTCTGCCGGTTAAGTTTTCGATGGCTGATTTCTTGTCCTGTGATAAAAGGCCTTCTGTTTCGACCGCCAAAACTCTCAGGGGAGCATTTGCAACCGTTTGGCACCATTTTTGAGTGAATTGGCCAAAGTCAGATTTTTTATGAAATTGTGACCCCGGGGCTTAGGCATTTTTTCAAAAAAATATTATTCTTCCGGTTAAGTTGTCAAGTGCTGATTTCTTGTCCTCTGATAAAAGGCATTCTGTTTCGACCGCCAAAACTCTCAGGGGAGCATTTGCAACTGTTTGGCACCATTTTTGAGTGAATTGGCCAAAGTCAGATCTTTGATGAAATTGTGACCCCGGGGCTTAGGGATTTTTTCAAAAAAATCTTTTTCTGATGCTAAAGTTGTAGATGGCTTATTTCTTGTCTTGTGATAAAAGGCCTTCTGTTTCAACCGCCAAAACTCTCAGTTGAGCATTTGCAACCGTTTGGCACCATTTTTGAGTGAATTGCCGAAAGTCAGATTTTTCATGAAATTGTGACCCCGGGGCTTAGGGATTTTTTCAAAAAAAATATTCTTCTGCCGGTTAGGTTGTCAACTGCTTATTTCTTGTACTGTGATATAAAGCCTTCTGTTTTGACCTTAAAACCTCTCAGGGAAGCATTTGCAACCGTTTGGCACCATTTTTGAGTGAATTGGCCAAAGTCAGATTTTTGATGAAATTGTGACCCCGGGGCTTAGGGATTTTTTCAAAAAAATCTTCTCCTGTTGATGAAGTTGTCAAGGGCTGATTTCCTTTCCTGTGATAAAAAGCCTTCTGTTTCGACCGCCAAATTTTCCGGGGAGCATTTGCAACCGTTTGCAACCATTTTTGAGTGAATTGCCGAAAGTCATATTTTTTTATGAAATCATGACCCCGGGGCTTAGGGATTTTTTCAAAAAAATCTTTTTCTGCCGGTTAAGTTTTCGATGGCTGATTTCCTGTCCTGTGATAAAAAGCCTTCTGTTTCGACCGCCAAAACTTTCTGGGGAGCATTTGCAACCGTTTGGCACCATTTTTGAGTGAATTGCCGAAACTCAGATTTTTCATGAAATTGTGACCCCGGGGCTTAGGGATTTTTTCAAAAAATCTTTTTCTGATGGCAAAGTTTTCGAGGGCTGATTTCTTGTCCTGTGATAAAAAGCCTTCTGTTTCGACCGCCAAAACTCTCAGGGGAGCATTTGCAACCATTTGGCACCATATTTGAGTGAATTGCCGAAAGTCAGATTTTTGATGAAATTGTGACCCCGGGGCTTAGGGATTTTTTCAAAAAAATCTTCTTCTGTTGATGAAGTTGTCAAGGGCTGATTTCCTTTCCTGTGCTAAAAAGCCTTCTGTTTCGACCGCCAAAATTTTCAGGGGAGCATTGGCAACCGTTTGGCACCATTTTTGATTGAATTGGAGAACGTCAGAATTTTCATGAAATTGTGACCCCGGGGCTTAAGGATTTTTTCAAAAAAATATTCTTCTGCCGGTTAAGTTTTCGAGGGCTGATTTCTTGTCCTATGATAAAAAGCCTTCTGTTTCGACCGCCAAAACTCTCAGGGGAGCTTTTGCAACCGTTTGGCACGATTTTTGAGTGAATTGGAGAACGTCAGAATTTTCATGAAATTGTGACCCCGGGGCTTAAGGATTTTTTCAAAAAAATATTCTTCTGCCGGTTAAGTTTTCGAGGGCTGATTTCTTGTCCTGTGATAAAAAGCCTTCTGTTTCGACCGCCAAAACTCTCAGGGGAGCATTTGCAACCATTTGGCACCATTTTTGAGTGAATTGCCGAAACTCAGATTTTTCATGAAATTGTGACCCCGGGGCTTAGGGATTTTTTCAAAAAATCTTTTTCTGATGGCAAAGTTTTCGAGGGCTGATTTCTTGTCCTGTGATAAAAAGCCTTCTGTTTCGACCGCCAAAACTCTCAGGGGAGCATTTGCAACCATTTGGCACCATTTTTGAGTGAATTGCCGAAAGTCAGATTTTTGATGAAATTGTGACCCCGGGGCTTAGGGATTTTTTCAAAAAAATCTTCTTCTGCCGGTTAAGTTGTCAAGGGCTGATTTCTTGTACTGTGATAAAAAGCCTTCTGATTCGACCGCCAAAGCTCTCTGGGGAGCATTTGCAACCGTTTGGCATGATTTTTGAGTGAATTGGAGAACGTCAGATTTTTGATGAAATTGTGACCCCGGGGCTTAGGGATTTTTTCAAAAAATCTTTTTCTGATGGCAAAGTTGTCGAGGGCTGATTTCTTGTCCTGTTATAAAAGGCCTTCTATTTCGACCGCCAAAACTCTCAGGGGAGCATTTGCAACCGTTTGGCAACATTTTTGAGTGAATTGGCCAAAGTCAGATTTTTGATGAAATTGTGACCCCGGGGCTTAGGGATTTTTTCAAAAAAATCTTTTTCTGATGGTAAAGTTGTAGCTGGCTTATTTCTTGTCCTGTGATAAAAAGCCTTCTGTTTCGACCGCCAAAATTTTCAGGGGAGGATTTGCTACCGTTTGCAACCATTTTTGAGTGAATTGCCGAAAGTCAGATTTTTGATGAAATTGTGACCCCGGGGCTTGGGGATTTTTTCAAAAAAATCTTCTTCTGCCGGTTAAGTTGTCAACTGCTTATTTCTTGTCCTGTGATAAAAAGCCTTCTGTTTCGACCGCCAAAACTCTCAGGGGAGCATTTGCAACCATTTGGCACCATTTTTGAGTGAATTGGCCAAAGTCAGATTTTTGATGAAATTGTGACCCCGGGGCTTAGGGATTTTTTCAAAAAAATATTCTTCTGCCGGTTAAGTTGTCAAGGGCTGATTTCTTGTCCTCTGATAAAAGGCCTTCTGTTTCGACCGCCAAAACTCTCAGGGGAGCATTTGGAACCGTTTGGCACCATTTTTGAGTGAATTGGCCAAAGTCAGAATTTGATGAAATTGTGACCCCGGGGCTTAGGGTTTTTTTCAAAAAAATCTTCTTCTGTTGATGAAGTTGTGAAGGGCTGATTTCCTTTCCTGTGATAAAAAGCCTTCTGTTTCGACCGACAAACCTCTCAGGGGAGCATTTGCAAACGTTTGGCACCATTTTTGAGTGAATTGCCGAAAGTCAGATTTTTCATGAAATTGTGACCCCGGGGCTTAGGGATTTTTTCAAAAAAAATATTCTTCTGCCGGTTAGGTTGTCAACTGCTTATTTCTTGTACTGTGATAAAAAGCCTTCTGTTTTGACCGCCAAACCTCTCAGGGGAGCATTTGCAACCGTTTGGCACCATTTTTGAGTGAATTGGCCAAAGTCAGATTTTTGATGAAATTGTGACCCCGGGGCTTAGGGATTTTTTCAAAAAAATCTTCTTCTGCCGGTTAAGTTTTCAAGGGCTGATTTCTTGTCCTGTGATAAAAAGCCTTCTGTTTCGACCGCCAAAACTCTCAGGGGAGCATTTGCAACCGTTTGGCACCATTTTTGATTGAATTGGCCAAAGTCAGATTTTTGATGAAATTGTGACCCCGGGGCTTAGGGATTTTTTCAAAAAATCTTTTTCTGATGGTAAAGTTGTGGAGGGCTGATTTCTTGTCCTGTGATAAAAGGCCTTCTGTTTCGACCGCCAAAACTCTCAGGGGAGCATTTGCAACCGTTTGGCACCATTTTTGAATGAATTGTCCAAAGTCAGATCTTTGATGAAATTGTGACCCCGGGGCTTAGGGATTTTTTCAAAAAAATCTTTTTCTGATGGTAAAGTTGTAGATGGCTTATTTCTTGTCTTGTGATAAAAGGCCTTCTGTTTCAACCGCCAAAACTCTCAGGGGAGCATTTGCAACCGTTTGGCACCATTTTTGAGTGAATTGCCGAAAGTCAGATTTTTCATGAAATTGTGACCCCGGGGCTTAGGGATTTTTTCAAAAAAAATATTCTTCTGCCGGTTAGGTTGTCAACTGCTTATTTCTTGTACTGTGATAAAAAGCCTTCTTTTTTGACCTCCAAACCTCTCAGGGGAGCATTTGCAACCGTTTGGCACCATTTTTGAGTGAATTGCCGAAAGTCAGATTTTTCATGAAATTGTGACCCCGGGGCTTAGGGATTTTTTCAAAAAAATCTTCTTCTGCCGGTTAAGTTGTCAAGGGCTGATTTCTTGTACTGTGATAAAAAGCCTTCTGATTCGACCGCCAAAACTCTCAGGGGAGCATTTGCAACCGTTTGGCACCATTTTTGAGTGAATTGGCCAAAGTCAGATTTTTGATGAAATTGTGACCCCGGGGCTTAGGGATTTTTTCAAAAAATCTTTTTCTGATGGTAAAGTTGTTGAGGGCTGATTTCTTGTCCTGTGATAAAAGGCCTTCTGTTTCGACCGCCAAAACTCTCAGGGGAGCATTTGCAACCATTTGGCACCATTTTTGAGTGAATTGCCGAAAGTCAGATTTTTCATGAAATTGTGACCCTGGGGCTTAGGGATTTTTTTCAAAAGAATCTTCTTCTGCCGGTTAAGTTGTCAAGGGCTGATTTCTTGTACTGTGATAAAAAGCCTTCTGATTCGACCGCCAAACCTCTCTGGGGAGCATTTGCAACCGTTTGGCATGATTTTTGAGTGAATTGGAGAACGTCAGATTTTTGATGAAATTGTGACCCCGGGGCTTAGGGGTTTTTTCAAAAAAATATTCTTCTGCCTGTTAAGTTTTCGAGGGCTTATTTCTTGTCCTCTGATAAAAGGCATTCTGTTTCGACCGCCAAAACTCTCAGGGGAGCATTTGCAACCGTTTGGCAGCATTTTTGAGTGAATTGCCGAAACTCAGGTTTTTCATGAAATTGTGACCCCGGGGCTTAGGGATTTTTTCAAAAAAATCTTTTTCTGATGGCAAAGTTTTCGAGGGCTGATTTCTTGTCCTGTGATAAAAAGCCTTCTGATTCGACCGCCAAAGCTCTCTGGGGAGCATTTGCAACCGTTTGGCACCATTTTTGAGTGAATTCGAGAACGTCAGATTTTTGATGAAATTGTGACCCCGGGGCTTAGGGATTTTTTCAAAAAATCTTTTTCTGATGGCAAAGTTGTCGAGGGCTGATTTCTTGTCCTGTTATAAAAGGCCTTCTATTTCGACCGCCAAAACTCTCAGGGGAGCATTTGCAACCGTTTGGCACCATTTTTGAGTGAATTGGCCAAAGTCAGATTTTTGATGAAATTGTGACCCCGGGGCTTAGGGATTTTTTCAAAAAAATCTTTTTCTGATGGTAAAGTTGTAGCTGGCTTATTTCTTGTCCTGTGATAAAAAGCCTTCTGTTTCGACCGCCAAACCTCGCAGGGGAGCATTTGCAACCGTTTGGCACCATTTTTGAGTGAATTGCCGAAAGTCAGATTTTTCATGAAATTGTGACCCCGGGGCTTAGGGATTTTTTCAAAAAAAATATTCTTCTGCCGGTTAGGTTGTCAACTACTTATTTCTTGTACTGTGATAAAAAGCCTTCTGTTTTGACCTCCAAACCTCTCAGGGGAGCATTTGCAACCGTTTGGCACCATTTTTGAGTGAATTGCCGAAAGTCAGATTTTTTATGAAATTGTGACCCCGGGGCTTAGGGATTTTTTCAAAAAAATCTTCTTCTGCCGGTTAAGTTGTCAAGGGCTGATTTCTTGTACTGTGATAAAAAGCCTTCTGATTCGACTGCCAAACCTCTCTGGGGAGCATTTGCAACCGTTTGGCATGATTTTTGAGTGAATTGCAGAACGTCAGATTTTTTATGAAATTGTGACCCCGGGGCTTAGGGATTTTTTCAAAAAATCTTTTTCTGATGGCAAAGTTGTCGTGGGCTGATTTCTTGTCCTGTGATAAAAGGCCTTCTGTTTCAACCGCCAAAACTCTCAGGGGAGCATTTGCAACCGTTTGGCACCATTTTTGAGTGAATTGGCCAAAGTCAGATTTTTGATGAAATTGTGACCCCCGGGGCTTAGGGATTTTTTCAAAAAATCTTTTTCTGATGGTAAAGTTGTTGAGGGCTGATTTCTTGTCCTGTGATAAAAGGCCTTCTGTTTCGACCGCCAAAACTCTCAGGGGAGCATTTGCAACCGTTTGGCACCATTTTTGAGTGAACTGGAGAACGTCAGATTTTTGATGAAATTGTGAACCAGGGGCTTAGAGATTTTTTCAAAAAAATCTTCTTCTGTTGATGAAGTTGTCAAGGGCTGTTTTCCTTTCCTGTGCTAAAAAGCCTTCTGTTTCGACCACCAAAATTTTCAGGGGAGCATTGGCAATCGTTTGGCACCATTTTTGATTGAATTGGCCAAAGTCAGATTTTTGATAAAATTGTGACCCCGGGGCTTGGGGATTTTTTCAAAAAAATCTTCTTCTGCCGGTTAAGTTGTCAACTGCTTCTTTCTTGTCCTCTGATAAAAGGCATTCTGTTTCGACCGCCAAAACTCTCAGGGGAGCATTTGCAACCGTTTGGCAGCATTTTTGAGTTAATTGGCCAAAGTCAGATTTCTGATGTAATTGTGACCCCGGGGCTTAGGGATTTTTTCAAAAAAATATTCTTCTGCCGGTTAAGTTTTCGAGGGCTGATTTCTTGTCCTGTGATAAAAAGCCTTCTGTTTCGACGGCCAAAACTCTCAGGGGAGCATTTGCAACCATTTGGCACCATTTTTGAGTGAATTGCCGAAACTCAGATTTTTCATGAAATTGTGACCCCGGGGCTTAGGGATTTTTTCAAAAAATCTTTTTCTGATGGCAAAGTTTTCGAGGGCTGATTTCTTGTCCTGTGATAAAAAGCCTTCTGTTTCGACCGCCAAAACTCTCAGGGGAGCATTTGCAACCATTTGGCACCATTTTTGAGTGAATTGCCGAAAGTCAGATTTTTGATGAAATTGTGACCCCGGGGCTTAGGGATTTTATCAAAAAAATATTCTTCTGCCGGTTAAGTTTTCAAGGGCTGATTTCTTGTCCTGTGATAAAAAGCCTTCTGTTTCGACCGCCAAAACTCTCAGGGGAGCATTTGCAACCATTTGGCACCATTTTTGAGTGAATTGCCGAAAGTCAGATTTTTCATGAAATTGTGACCCCCGGGGCTTAGGGATTTTTTCAAAAAATCTTTTTCTGATGGTAAAGTTGTCGAGGGCTGATTTCTTGTCCTATGATAAAAGGCCTTCTGTTTCGACCGCCAAAACTCTCAGGGGAGCATTTGCAACCATTTTGCACCATTTTTGAGTGAATTGGCCAAAGTCAGATTTTTGATGAAATTGTGACCCCGGGGCTTAGGGATTTTTTCAAAAAAATCTTTTTCTGATGGTAAAGTTGTAGCTGGCTTATTTCTTGTCCTGTGATAAAAAGCCTTCTGTTTCGACCACCAAAATTTTCAGGGGAGCATTTGCTACCGTTTGCAACCATTTTTGAGTGAATTGCCGAAAGTCAGATTTTTTATGAAATTGTGACCCCGGGGCTTAGGGATTTTTTCAAAAAAATCTTTTTCTGCCGGTTAAGTTTTCGATGGCTGATTTCTTGTCCTGTGATAAAAAGCCTTCTGTTTCGACCGCCAAAACTCTCAGGGGAGCATTTGCAACCGTTTGTCACCATTTTTGATTGAATTGGCCAAAGTCAGATTTTTGATGAAATTGTGACCCCGGGGCTTAGGGATTTTTTCAAAAAATCTTTTTCTGATGGTAAAGTTGTGGAGGGCTGATTTCTTGTCCTGTGATAAAAGGCCTTCTGTTTCGACCGCCAAAACTCTCAGGGGAGCATTTGCAACCGTTTGGCACCATTTTTGAGTGAATTGGCCAAAGTCAGATTTTTGATGAAATTGTGACCCCGGGGCTTAGGCATTTTTTCAAAAAAATATTATTCTTCCGGTTAAGTTGTCAACTGCTTATTTCTTGTCCTGTGATAAAAAGCCTTCTGTTTCGACCGCCAAACCTCTCAGGGGAGCATTTGCAACCGTTTGGCACCATTTTTGAGTGAATTGCCGAACGTCAGATTTTTCATGAAATTGTGACCCCGGGGCTTAGGGATTTTTTCAAAAAAATCTTCTTCTGTTGATGAAGTTGTGAAGGGCTGATTTCCTTTCCTGTGATAAAAAGCCTTCTGTTTCGACCGACAAACCTCTCAGGGGAGCATTTGCAACCGTTTGGCACCATTTTTGAGTGAATTGCCGAAAGTCAGATTTTTCATGAAATTGTGACCCCGGGGCTTAGGGATTTTTTCAAAAAAAATATTCTTCTGCCGGTTAGGTTGTCAACTGCTTATTTCTTGTACTGTGATAAAAAGCCTTCTGTTTTGACGGCCAAACCTCTCAGGGGAGCATTTGCAACCGTTTGGCACCATTTTTGAGTGAATTGGCCAAAGTCAGATTTTTGATGAAATTGTGACCCCGGGGCTTAGGGATTTTATCAAAAAAATATTCTTCTGCCGGTTAAGTTTTCAAGGGCTGATTTCTTGTCCTGTGATAAAAAGCCTTCTGTTTCGACCGCCAAAACTCTCTGGGGAGCATTTGCAACCGTTTGGCACCATTTTTGAGTGAATTGCCGAAAGTCAGATTTTTGATGAAATTGTGACCCCGGGGCTTAGGGATTTTTTCAAAAAATCTTTTTCTGATGGTAAAGTTGTCGAGGGCTGATTTTTTGTCCTGTGATAAAAGGCCTTCTGTTTCGACCGCCAAAACTCTCAGGGGAGCATTTGCAACCGTTTTGCACCATTTTTGACTGAATTGGCCAAAGTCAGATTTTGATGAAATCGTGACCCCGGGGCTTAGGGATTTTTTCAAAAAAATCTTTTTCTGATGGTAAAGTTGTAGATGGCTTATTTCTTGTCCTGTGATAAAAAGCCTTCTGGTTCGACCGCCAAAATTTTCAGGGGAGCATTTGCAATGATTTGCAACCATTTTTGAGTTAATTGCCGAAAGTCAGATTTTTTTATGAAATCATGACCCAGGGGCTTAGGGATTTTTTCAAAAAAATCTTTTTCTGCCGGTTAAGTTTTCGATGGCTGATTTCTTGTCCTGTGATAAAAGGCCTTCTGTTTCGACCGCCAAAACTCTCAGGGGAGCATTTGCAACCGTTTGGCACCATTTTTGATTGAATTGGCCAAAGTCAGATTTTTTATGAAATTGTGACCCCGGGGCTTAGGCATTTTTTCAAAAAAATATTCTTCTGCCGGTTAAGTTGTCAAGGGCTGATTTCTTGTCCTGTGATAAAAAGCCTTCTGTTTTGACCGCCAAACCTCTCAGGGGAGCATTTGCAACCGTTTGGCACCATTTTTGAGTGAATTGGCCAAAGTCAGATTTTTGATGAAATTGTGACCCCGGGCGGCTTAGGGATTTTTTCAAAAAAAACTTCTTCTGCCGGTTAAGTTGTCAACTGCTTATTTCTTGTCCTGTGATAAAAAGCCTTCTGTTTCGACCGCCAAACCTCTCAGGGGAGCATTTGCAACCGTTTGGCACCATTTTTGAGTGCATTGGCCAAAGTCAGATTTTTCATGAAATTGTGACCCCGGGGCTTAGGGATTTTTTCAAAAAAATCTTCTCCTGTTGATGAAGTTGTCAAGGGCTGATTTCCTTTCCTGTGATAAAAAGCCTTCTGTTTCGACCGCCAAAATTTTCAGGGGAGCATTTGCAACCGTTTGCAACCATTTTTGAGTGAATTGCCGAACGTCAGATTTTTCATGAAATTGTGACCCCGGGGCTTAGGGATTTTTTCAAAAAAATATTCTTCTGCCGGTTAAGTTTTCGAGGGCTGGTTTCTTGTCCTGTGATAAAAGGCCTTCTGTTTCGACCGCCAAACCTCTCAGGGGAGCATTTGCCACCGTTTGGCACCATTTTTGAGTGAATTGCAGAACGTCAGATTTTTGATGAAATTGTGACCCCGGGGCTTAGGGATTTTATCAAAAAAAATATTCTTCTGCCGGTTAGGTTGTCAACTGCTTATTTCTTGTACTGTGATAAAAAGCCTTCTGTTTTGACCTCCAAACCTCTCAGGGGAGCATTTGCAACCGTTTGGCACCATTTTTGAGTGAATTGGCCAAAGTCAGATTTTTGATGAAATTGTGACCCCGGGGCTTAGGGATTTTATCAAAAAAATATTCTTCTGCCGGTTAAGTTTTCAAGGGCTGATTTCTTGTCCTGTGATAAAAAGCCTTCTGTTTCGACCGCCAAAACTCTCAGGGGAGCATTTGCAACCATTTGGCACCATTTTTGAGTGAATTGCCGAAAGTCAGATTTTGATGAAATTGTGACCCCGGGGCTTAGGGATTTTTTCAAAAAATCTTTTTCTGATGGCAAAGTTGTCGTGGGCTGATTTCTTGTCCTGTGATAAAAGGCCTTCTGTTTCGACCGCCAAAACTCTCAGGGGAGCATTTGCAACCGTTTTGCACCATTTTTGACTGAATTGGCCAAAGTCAGATTTTGATGAAATTGTGACCCCGGGGCTTAGGGATTTTTTCAAAAAAATCTTTTTCTGATGGTAAAGTTGTAGATGGCTTATTTCTTGTCCTGTGATAAAAAGCCTTCTGTTTCGACCGCCAAAACTCTCAGGGGAGCATTTGCAAACGTTTGGCACCATTTTTGAGTGAATTGGCCAAAGTCAGATTTTTTATGAAATTGTGACCCCGGGGCTTAGGCATTTTTTCAAAAAAATATTATTCTTCCGGTTAAGTTGTCAAGTGCTGATTTCTTGTCCTCTGATAAAAGGCATTCTGTTTCGACTGCCAAAACTCTCAGGGGAGCATTTGCAACTGTTTGGCACCATTTTTGAGTGAATTGGCCAAAGTCAGATTTTTGATGAAATTGTGACCCCGGGGCTTAGGGATTTTTTCAAAAAAATCTTTTTCTGATGGTAAAGTTGTAGATGGCTTATTTCTTGTCTTGTGATAAAAGGCCTTCTGTTTCAACCGCCAAAACTCTCAGGGGAGCATTTGCAACCGTTTGGCACCATTTTTGAGTGAATTGCCGAAAGTCAGATTTTTCATGAAATTGTCACCCCGGGGCTTAGGGATTTTATCAAAAAAAATATTCTTCTGCCGGTTAGGTTGTCAACTGCTTATTTCTTGTACTGTGATAAAAAGCCTTCTGTTTTGACCTCCAAACCTCTCAGGGGAGCATTTGCAACCGTTTGGCACCATTTTTGAGTGAATTGGCCAAAGTCAGATTTTTGATGAAATTGTGACCCCGGGGCTTAGGGATTTTATCAAAAAAATATTCTTCTGCCGGTTAAGTTTTCAAGGGCTGATTTCTTGTCCTGTGATAAAAAGCCTTCTGTTTCGACCGCCAAAACTCTCAGGGGAGCATTTGCAACCATTTGGCACCATTTTTGAGTGAATTGCCGAAAGTCAGATTTTTGATAAAATTGTGACCCCGGGGCTTAGGGATTTTTTAAAAAAATCTTTTTCTGATGGCAAAGTTGTCGTGGGCTGATTTCTTGTCCTGTGATAAAAGGCCTTCTGTTTCAACCGCCAAAACTCTCAGGGGAGCATTTGCAACCGTTTGGCACCATTTTTGAGTGAATTGGCCAAAGTCAGATTTTTGATGAAATTGTGACCCCGGGGCTTAGGGATTTTTTCAAAAAATCTTTTTCTGATGGTAAAGTTGTTGAGGGCTGATTTCTTGTCCTGTGATAAAAGGCATTCTGTTTCGACCGCCAAAACTCTCAGGGGAGCATTTGCAACCTTTTGGCACCATTTTTGAGTGAATTGGCCAAAGTCAGATTTTTGATGAAATTGTGACCCCGGGGCTTAGGGATTTTTTCAAAAAAATATTCTTCTGCCGGTTAAGTTGTCAAGGGCTGATTTCTTGTCCTGTGATAAAAAGCCTTCTGTTTTGACCGCCAAACCTCTCAGGGGAGCATTTGCAACCATTTGGCACCATTTTTGAGTGAATTGGCCAAAGTCAGATTTTTGATGAAATTGTGACCCCGGGCGGCTTAGGGATTTTTTCAAAAAAAACTTCTTCTGCCGGTTAAGTTGTCAACTGCTTATTTCTTGTCCTGTGATAAAAAGCCTTCTGTTTCGACCGCCAAACCTCTCAGGGGAGCATTTCCAACCGTTTGGCACCATTTTTGAGTGCATTGGCCAAAGTCAGATTTTTGATGAAATTGTGACCCCGGGGCTTAGGCATTTTTTCAAAAAAATCTTTTTCTGATGGTAAAGTTGTAGATGGCTTATTTCTTGTCTTGTGATAAAAAGCCTTCTGTTTCGACCGCCAAAATTTTCAGGGGAGCATTTGCAACCGTTTGCAACCATTTTTGTGTGAATTGCCGAAAGTCAGATTTTTCATGAAATTGTGACCCCGGGGCTTAGGGATTTTTTCAAAAAAATCTTCTCCTGTTGATGAAGTTGTCAAGGGCTGATTTCCTTTCCTGTGATAAAAAGCCTTCTGTTTCGACCGCCAAAATTTTCAGGGGAGCATTTGCAACCGTTTGCAACCATTTTTGAGTGAATTGCCGAACGTCAGATTTTTCATGAAATTGTGACCCCGGGGCTTAGGGATTTTTTCAAAAAAATATTCTTCTGCCGGTTAAGTTGTCAAGGGCTGATTTCTTGTCCTCTGATAAAAGGCATTCTGTTTCGACCGCCAAAACTCTCAGGGGAGCATTTGCAACCGTTTGGCACCATTTTTGAGTGAATTGCCGAACGTCAGATTTTTCATGAAATTGTGACCCCGGGGCTTAGGGATTTTTTCAAAAAAATATTCTTCTGCCGGTTAAGTTTTCGAGGGCTGATATCTTGTCCTGTGATAAAAAGCCTTCTGTTTCGACCGCCAAAACTCTCAGGGGAGCATTTGCAACCGTTTGGCACCATTTTTGAGTGAATTGCCGAAAGTCAGATTTTTCATGAAATTGTGACCCCGGGGCTTAGGGATTTTTTCAAAAAATCTTTTTCTGATGGTAAAGTTGTCGAGGGCTGATTTTTTGTCCTGTGATAAAAGGCCTTCTGTTTCGACCGCCAAAACTCTCAGGGGAGCATTTGTAACCATTTTGCACCATTTTTGACTGAATTGGCCAAAGTCAGATTTTGATGAAATTGTGACCCCGGGGCTTAGGGATTTTTTCAAAAAAATCTTTTTCTGATGGTAAAGTTGTAGATGGCTTATTTCTTGTCCTGTGATAAAAAGCCTTCTGTTTCGACCGCCAAAATTTTCAGGGGAGCATTTGCAACCATTTGCAACCATTTTTGAGTTAATTGCCGAAAGTCAGATTTTTTTATGAAATCATGACCCAGGGGCTTAGGGATTTTTTTAAAAAATCTTTTTCTGCCGGTTAAGTTTTCGATGGCTGGTTTCTTGTCCTGTGATAAAAGGCCTTCTGTTTCGACCGCCAAACCTCTCAGGGGAGCATTTGCAACCGTTTGGCACCATTTTTGAGTGAATTGGCCAAAGTCAGATTTTTGATAAAATTGTGACCCCGGGGCTTAGGGATTTTATCAAAAAAATATTCTTCTGCCGGTTAAGTTTTCAAGGGCTGATTTCTTGTCCTGTGATAAAAAGCCTTCTGTTTCGACCGCCAAAACTCTCAGGGGAGCATTTGCAACCATTTGGCACCATTTTTGAGTGAATTGCCGAAAGTCAGATTTTTTATGAAATTGTGACCCCGGGGCTTAGGGATTTTTTCAAAAAAATCTTCTTCTGCCGGTTAAGTTGTCAAGGGCTGATTTCTTGTACTGTGATAAAAAGCCTTCTGATTCGAACGCCAAACCTCTCTGGGGAGCATTTGCAACCGTTTGGCATGATTTTTGAGTGAATTGGCCAAAGTCAGATTTTTGATGAAATTGTGACCCCGGGGCTTAGGGATTTTTTCAATAAATCTTTTTCTGATGGTAAAGTTGTTGAGGGCTGATTTCTTGTCCTGTGATAAAAGGCATTCTGTTTCGACCGCCAAAACTCTCAGGGGAGCATTTGCAACCGTTTGGCACCATTTTTGAGTGAATTGGCCAAAGTCAGATTTTTGATGAAATTGTGACCCCGGGGCTTAGGGATTTTTTCAAAAAAATCTTCTTCTACCGGTTAAGTTGTCAAGGTCTGATTTCTTGTCCTGTGATAAAAGGCCTTCTGTTTCGACCGCCAAAACTCTCAGGGGAGCATTTGCAACCGTTTTGCACCATTTTTGAGTGAATTGCCGAAAGTCAGATTTTTGATGAAATTGTGACCCCGGGGCTTAGGGATTTTTTCAAAAAAATCTTTTTCTGCCGGTTAAGTTTTCGATGGCTGATTTCTTGTCCTGTGATAAAAAGCCTTCTGTTTCGACCGCCAAAACTCTCAGGGGAGCATTTGCAACCGTTTGTCACCATTTTTGATTGAATTGGCCAAAGTCAGATTTTTGATGAAATTGTGACCCCGGGGCTTAGGGATTTTTTCAAAAAATCTTTTTCTGATGGTAAAGTTGTGGAGGGCTGATTTCTTGTCCTGTGATAAAAGGCCTTCTGTTTCGACCGCCAAAACTCTCAGGGGAGCATTTGCAACCGTTTGGCACCATTTTTGAGTGAATTGGCCAAAGTCAGATTTTTGATGAAATTGTGACCCCGGGGCTTAGGCATTTTTTCAAAAAAATATTATTCTTCCGGTTAAGTTGTCAACTGCTTATTTCTTGTCCTGTGATAAAAAGCCTTCTGTTTCGACCGCCAAACCTCTCAGGGGAGCATTTGCAACCGTTTGGCACCATTTTTGAGTGAATTGCCGAACGTCAGATTTTTCATGAAATTGTGACCCCGGGGCTTAGGGATTTTTTCAAAAAAATCTTCTTCTGTTGATGAAGTTGTGAAGGGCTGATTTCCTTTCCTGTGATAAAAAGCCTTCTGTTTCGACCGACAAACCTCTCAGGGGAGCATTTGCAACCGTTTGGCACCATTTTTGAGTGAATTGCCGAAAGTCAGATTTTTCATGAAATTGTGACCCCGGGGCTTAGGGATTTTTTCAAAAAAAATATTCTTCTGCCGGTTAGGTTGTCAACTGCTTATTTCTTGTACTGTGATAAAAAGCCTTCTGTTTTGACGGCCAAACCTCTCAGGGGAGCATTTGCAACCGTTTGGCACCATTTTTGAGTGAATTGGCCAAAGTCAGATTTTTGATGAAATTGTGACCCCGGGGCTTAGGGATTTTATCAAAAAAATATTCTTCTGCCGGTTAAGTTTTCAAGGGCTGATTTCTTGTCCTGTGATAAAAAGCCTTCTGTTTCGACCGCCAAAACTCTCTGGGGAGCATTTGCAACCGTTTGGCACCATTTTTGAGTGAATTGCCGAAAGTCAGATTTTTGATGAAATTGTGACCCCGGGGCTTAGGGATTTTTTCAAAAAATCTTTTTCTGATGGTAAAGTTGTCGAGGGCTGATTTTTTGTCCTGTGATAAAAGGCCTTCTGTTTCGACCGCCAAAACTCTCAGGGGAGCATTTGCAACCGTTTTGCACCATTTTTGACTGAATTGGCCAAAGTCAGATTTTGATGAAATCGTGACCCCGGGGCTTAGGGATTTTTTCAAAAAAATCTTTTTCTGATGGTAAAGTTGTAGATGGCTTATTTCTTGTCCTGTGATAAAAAGCCTTCTGGTTCGACCGCCAAAATTTTCAGGGGAGCATTTGCAACCATTTGCAACCATTTTTGAGTTAATTGCCGAAAGTCAGATTTTTTTATGAAATCATGACCCAGGGGCTTAGGGATTTTTTCAAAAAAATCTTTTTCTGCCGGTTAAGTTTTCGATGGCTGATTTCTTGTCCTGTGATAAAAGGCCTTCTGTTTCGACCGCCAAAACTCTCAGGGGAGCATTTGCAACCGTTTGGCACCATTTTTGATTGAATTGGCCAAAGTCAGATTTTTTATGAAATTGTGACCCCGGGGCTTAGGCATTTTTTCAAAAAAATATTCTTCTGCCGGTTAAGTTGTCAAGGGCTGATTTCTTGTCCTGTGATAAAAAGCCTTCTGTTTTGACCGCCAAACATCTCAGGGGAGCATTTGCAACCGTTTGGCACCATTTTTGAGTGAATTGGCCAAAGTCAGATTTTTGATGAAATTGTGACCCCGGGCGGCTTAGGGATTTTTTCAAAAAAAACTTCTTCTGCCGGTTAAGTTGTCAACTGCTTATTTCTTGTCCTGTGATAAAAAGCCTTCTGTTTCGACCGCCAAACCTCTCAGGGGAGCATTTGCAACCGTTTGGCACCATTTTTGAGTGCATTGGCCAAAGTCAGATTTTTTATGAAATTGTGACCCCGGGGCTTAGGGATTTTTTCAAAAAAATCTTCTCCTGTTGATGACGTTGTCAAGGGCTGATTTCCTTTCCTGTGATAAAAAGCCTTCTGTTTCGACCGCCAAAATTTTCAGGGGAGCATTTGCAACCGTTTGCAACCATTTTTGAGTGAATTGCCGAACGTCAGATTTTTCATGAAATTGTGACCCCGGGGCTTAGGGATTTTTTCAAAAAAATATTCTTCTGCCGGTTAAGTTTTCGAGGGCTGGTTTCTTGTCCTGTGATAAAAGGCCTTCTGTTTCGACCGCCAAACCTCTCAGGGGAGCATTTGCCACCGTTTGGCACCATTTTTGAGTGAATTGCAGAACGTCAGATTTTGATGAAATTGTGACCCCGGGGCTTAGGGATTTTTTCAAAAAATCTTTTTCTGATGGCAAAGTTGTCGTGGGCTGATTTCTTGTCCTGTGATAAAAGGCCTTCTGTTTCGACCGCCAAAACTCTCAGGGGAGCATTTGCAACCGTTTTGCACCATTTTTGACTGAATTGGCCAAAGTCAGATTTTGATGAAATTGTGACCCCGGGGCTTAGGGATTTTTTCAAAAAAATCTTTTTCTGATGGTAAAGTTGTAGATGGCTTATTTCTTGTCCTGTGATAAAAAGCCTTCTGTTTCGACCGCCAAAACTCTCAGGGGAGCATTTGCAAACGTTTGGCACCATTTTTGAGTGAATTGGCCAAAGTCAGATTTTTTATGAAATTGTGACCCCGGGGCTTAGGCATTTTTTCAAAAAAATATTATTCTTCCGGTTAAGTTGTCAAGTGCTGATTTCTTGTCCTCTGATAAAAGGCATTCTGTTTCGACTGCCAAAACTCTCAGGGGAGCATTTGCAACTGTTTGGCACCATTTTTGAGTGAATTGGCCAAAGTCAGATTTTTGATGAAATTGTGACCCCGGGGCTTAGGGATTTTTTCAAAAAAATCTTTTTCTGATGGTAAAGTTGTAGATGGCTTATTTCTTGTCTTGTGATAAAAGGCCTTCTGTTTCAACCGCCAAAACTCTCAGGGGAGCATTTGCAACCGTTTGGCACCATTTTTGAGTGAATTGCCGAAAGTCAGATTTTTCATGAAATTGTCACCCCGGGGCTTAGGGATTTTATCAAAAAAAATATTCTTCTGCCGGTTAGGTTGTCAACTGCTTATTTCTTGTACTGTGATAAAAAGCCTTCTGTTTTGACCTCCAAACCTCTCAGGGGAGCATTTGCAACCGTTTGGCACCATTTTTGAGTGAATTGGCCAAAGTCAGATTTTTGATGAAATTGTGACCCCGGGGCTTAGGGATTTTATCAAAAAAATATTCTTCTGCCGGTTAAGTATTTTTAGGGCTGATTTCTTGTCCTGTGATAAAAAGCCTTCTGTTTCGACCGCCAAAACTCTCAGGGGAGCATTTGCAACCATTTGGCACCATTTTTGAGTGAATTGCCGAAAGTCAGATTTTTGATAAAATTGTGACCCCGGGGCTTAGGGATTTTTTAAAAAAATCTTTTTCTGATGGCAAAGTTGTCGTGGGCTGATTTCTTGTCCTGTGATAAAAGGCCTTCTGTTTCAACCGCCAAAACTCTCAGGGGAGCATTTGCAACCGTTTGGCACCATTTTTGAGTGAATTGGCCAAAGTCAGATTTTTGATGAAATTGTGACCCCGGGGCTTAGGGATTTTTTCAAAAAATCTTTTTCTGATGGTAAAGTTGTTGAGGGCTGATTTCTTGTCCTGTGATAAAAGGCATTCTGTTTCGACCGCCAAAACTCTCAGGGGAGCATTTGCAACCTTTTGGCACCATTTTTGAGTGAATTGGCCAAAGTCAGATTTTTGATGAAATTGTGACCCCGGGGCTTAGGGATTTTTTCAAAAAAATATTCTTCTGCCGGTTAAGTTGTCAAGGGCTGATTTCTTGTCCTGTGATAAAAAGCCTTCTGTTTTGACCGCCAAACCTCTCAGGGGAGCATTTGCAACCGTTTGGCACCATTTTTGAGTGAATTGGCCAAAGTCAGATTTTTGATGAAATTGTGACCCCGGGCGGCTTAGGGATTTTTTCAAAAAAAACTTCTTCTGCCGGTTAAGTTGTCAACTGCTTATTTCTTGTCCTGTGATAAAAAGCCTTCTGTTTCGACCGCCAAACCTCTCAGGGGAGCATTTCCAACCGTTTGGCACCATTTTTGAGTGCATTGGCCAAAGTCAGATTTTTGATGAAATTGTGACCCCGGGGCTTAGGCATTTTTTCAAAAAAATCTTTTTCTGATGGTAAAGTTGTAGATGGCTTATTTCTTGTCTTGTGATAAAAAGCCTTCTGTTTCGACCGCCAAAATTTTCAGGGGAGCATTTGCAACCGTTTGCAACCATTTTTGTGTGAATTGCCGAAAGTCAGATTTTTCATGAAATTGTGACCCCGGGGCTTAGGGATTTTTTCAAAAAAATCTTCTCCTGTTGATGAAGTTGTCAAGGGCTGATTTCCTTTCCTGTGATAAAAAGCCTTCTGTTTCGACCGCCAAAATTTTCAGGGGAGCATTTGCAACCGTTTGCAACCATTTTTGAGTGAATTGCCGAACGTCAGATTTTTCATGAAATTGTGACCCCGGGGCTTAGGGATTTTTTCAAAAAAATATTCTTCTGCCGGTTAAGTTGTCAAGGGCTGATTTCTTGTCCTCTGATAAAAGGCATTCTGTTTCGACCGCCAAAACTCTCAGGGGAGCATTTGCAACCGTTTGGCACCATTTTTGAGTGAATTGCCGAACGTCAGATTTTTCATGAAATTGTGACCCCGGGGCTTAGGGATTTTTTCAAAAAAATATTCTTCTGCCGGTTAAGTTTTCGAGGGCTGATATCTTGTCCTGTGATAAAAAGCCTTCTGTTTCGACCGCCAAAACTCTCAGGGGAGCATTTGCAACCGTTTGGCACCATTTTTGAGTGAATTGCCGAAAGTCAGATTTTTCATGAAATTGTGACCCCGGGGCTTAGGGATTTTTTCAAAAAATCTTTTTCTGATGGTAAAGTTGTCGAGGGCTGATTTTTTGTCCTGTGATAAAAGGCCTTCTGTTTCGACCGCCAAAACTCTCAGGGGAGCATTTGTAACCATTTTGCACCATTTTTGACTGAATTGGCCAAAGTCAGATTTTGATGAAATTGTGACCCCGGGGCTTAGGGATTTTTTCAAAAAAATCTTTTTCTGATGGTAAAGTTGTAGATGGCTTATTTCTTGTCCTGTGATAAAAAGCCTTCTGTTTCGACCGCCAAAATTTTCAGGGGAGCATTTGCAACCATTTGCAACCATTTTTGAGTTAATTGCCGAAAGTCAGATTTTTTTATGAAATCATGACCCAGGGGCTTAGGGATTTTTTTAAAAAATCTTTTTCTGCCGGTTAAGTTTTCGATGGCTGGTTTCTTGTCCTGTGATAAAAGGCCTTCTGTTTCGACCGCCAAACCTCTCAGGGGAGCATTTGCAACCGTTTGGCACCATTTTTGAGTGAATTGGCCAAAGTCAGATTTTTGATAAAATTGTGACCCCGGGGCTTAGGGATTTTATCAAAAAAATATTCTTCTGCCGGTTAAGTTTTCAAGGGCTGATTTCTTGTCCTGTGATAAAAAGCCTTCTGTTTCGACCGCCAAAACTCTCAGGGGAGCATTTGCAACCATTTGGCACCATTTTTGAGTGAATTGCCGAAAGTCAGATTTTTTATGAAATTGTGACCCCGGGGCTTAGGGATTTTTTCAAAAAAATCTTCTTCTGCCGGTTAAGTTGTCAAGGGCTGATTTCTTGTACTGTGATAAAAAGCCTTCTGATTCGACCGCCAAACCTCTCTGGGGAGCATTTGCAACCGTTTGGCATGATTTTTGAGTGAATTGGCCAAAGTCAGATTTTTGATGAAATTGTGACCCCGGGGCTTAGGGATTTTTTCAATAAATCTTTTTCTGATGGTAAAGTTGTTGAGGGCTGATTTCTTGTCCTGTGATAAAAGGCATTCTGTTTCGACCGCCAAAACTCTCAGGGGAGCATTTGCAACCGTTTGGCACCATTTTTGAGTGAATTGGCCAAAGTCAGATTTTTGATGAAATTGTGACCCCGGGGCTTAGGGATTTTTTCAAAAAAATCTTCTTCTACCGGTTAAGTTGTCAAGGTCTGATTTCTTGTCCTGTGATAAAAGGCCTTCTGTTTCGACCGCCAAAACTCTCAGGGGAGCATTTGCAACCGTTTTGCACCATTTTTGAGTGAATTGCCGAAAGTCAGATTTTTGATGAAATTGTGACCCCGGGGCTTAGGGATTTTTTCAAAAAAATCTTCTTCTGCGGGTTAAGTTGTCAAGGGCTGATTTCTTGTCCTGTGATAAAAAGCCTTCTGTTTTGACCGCCAAAACTCTCAGGGGAGCATTTGCAACCGTTTGGCACCATTTTTGAGTGAATTGGCCAAAGTCAGATTTTTGATGAAATTGTGACCTCGGGGCTTAGGGATTTTTTCAAAAAATCTTTTTCTGATGGTAAAGTTGTCGAGGGCTGATTTCTTGTCCTGTGATAAAAGGCCTTCTGTTTCGACCGCCAAACCTCTCAGGGGAGCATTTGCAACCGTTTGGCACCATTTTTGAGTGAATTGGCCAAAGTCAGATTTTTGATGAAATTGTGACCCCGGGCGGCTTAGGGATTTTTTCAAAAAAAACTTCTTCTGCCGGTTAAGTTGTCAACTGCTTATTTCTTGTCCTGTGATAAAAAGCCTTCTGTTTTGACCGCCAAACCTCTCAGGGGAGCATTTGCAACCGTTTGGCACCATTTTTGAGTGAATTGGCCAAAGTCAGATTTTTGATGAAATTGTGACCCCGGGGCTTAGGCATTTTTTCAAAAAAATCTTTTTCTGATGGTAAAGTTGTAGATGGCTTATTTCTTGTCTTGTGATAAAAAGCCTTCTGTTTCGACCGCCAAAATTTTCAGGGGAGCATTTGCAACCGTTTGCAACCATTTTTGAGTGAATTGCCGAAAGTCAGATTTTTCATGAAATTGTGACCCCGGGGCTTAGGGATTTTTTCAAAAAAATATTCTTCTGCCGGTTAAGTTGTCAAGGGCTGATTTCTTGTCCTCTGATAAAAGGCATTCTGTTTCGACGGCCCAAACTCTCAGGGGAGCATTTGCAACCGTTTGGCACCATTTTTGAGTGAATTGCCGAACGTCAGATTTTTCATGAAATTGTGACCCCGGGGCTTAGGGATTTTTTCAAAAAAATATTCTTCTGCCGGTTAAGTTTTCGAGGGCTGATTTCTTGTCCTGTGATAAAAAGCCTTCTCTTTCGACCGCCAAAACTCTTAGGGGAGCATTTGCAACCGTTTGGCACCATTTTTGAGTGAATTGCCGAAAGTCAGATTTTTCATGAAATTGTGACCCCGGGGCTTAGGGATTTTTTCAAAAAATCTTTTTCTGATGGTAAAGTTGTCGAGGGCTGATTTTTTGTCCTGTGATAAAAGGCCTTCTGTTTCGACCGCCAAAATTTTCAGGGGAGCATTTGCAACCGTTTGGCACCATTTTTGAGTGAATTGCCGAACGTCAGATTTTTCATGAAATTGTGACCCAGCGGCTTAGGGATTTTTTCAAAAAAATATTCTTCTACCGGTTAAGTTGTCAAGGTCTGATTTCTTGTCCTGTGATAAAAGGCCTTCTGTTTCGACCGCCAAAACTCTCAGGGGAGCATTTGCAACCGTTTTGCACCATTTTTGAGTGAATTGCCGAAAGTCAGATTTTTGATGAAATTGTGACCCCGGGGCTTAGGGATTTTTTCAAAAAAATCTTCTTCTGCCGGTTAAGTTGTCAAGGGCTGATTTCTTGTCCTCTGATAAAAGGCATTCTGTTTCGACCGCCAAAACTCTCAGGGGAGCATTTGCAACCTTTTGGCACCATTTTTGAGTGAATTGCCGAAAGTCAGATTTTTTAAGAAATTGTGACCCCGGGGCTTGGGGATTTTTTCAAAAAAATCTTCTTCTGCCGGTTAAGTTGTCAACTGCTTATTTCTTGTCCTGTGATAAAAAGCCTTCTGTTTCGACCGCCAAAACTCTCAGGGGAGCATTTGCAACCATTTTGCACCATTTTTGACTGAATTGGCCAAAGTCAGATTTTGATGAAATTGTGACCCCGGGGCTTAGGGATTTTTTCAAAAAATCTTTTTCTGATGGTAAAGTTGTAGATGGCTTATTTCTTGTCCTGTGATAAAAAGCCTTCTGTTTCGACCGCCAAAACTCTCAGGGGAGCATTTGCAAACGTTTGGCACCATTTTTGAGTGAATTGGCCAAAGTCAGATTTTTGATGAAATTGTGACCCCGGGGCTTAGGGATTTTTTCAAAAAAATATTCTTCTGCCGGTTAAGTTGTCAAGGGCTGATTTCTTGTCCTGTGATAAAAAGCCTTCTGTTTCGACCGCCAAACCTCTCAGGGGAGCATTTCCAACCGTTTGGCACCATTTTTGAGTGCATTGGCCAAAGTCAGATTTTTGATGAAATTGTGACCCCGGGGCTTAGGCATTTTTTCAAAAAAATCTTTTTCTGATGGTAAAGTTGTAGATGGCTTATTTCTTGTCTTGTGATAAAAAGCCTTCTGTTTCGACCGCCAAAATTTTCAGGGGAGCATTTGCAACCGTTTGCAACCATTTTTGTGTGAATTGCCGAAAGTCAGATTTTTCATGAAATTGTGACCCCGGGGCTTAGGGATTTTTTCAAAAAAATCTTCTCCTGTTGATGAAGTTGTCAAGGGCTGATTTCCTTTCCTGTGATAAAAAGCCTTCTGTTTCGACCGCCAAAATTTTCAGGGGAGCATTTGCAACCGTTTGCAACCATTTTTGAGTGAATTGCCGAACGTCAGATTTTTCATGAAATTGTGACCCCGGGGCTTAGGGATTTTTTCAAAAAAATATTCTTCTGCCGGTTAAGTTGTCAAGGGCTGATTTCTTGTCCTCTGATAAAAGGCATTCTGTTTCGACCGCCAAAACTCTCAGGGGAGCATTTGCAACCGTTTGGCACCATTTTTGAGTGAATTGCCGAACGTCAGATTTTTCATGAAATTGTGACCCCGGGGCTTAGGGATTTTTTCAAAAAAATATTCTTCTGCCGGTTAAGTTTTCGAGGGCTGATATCTTGTCCTGTGATAAAAAGCCTTCTGTTTCGACCGCCAAAACTCTCAGGGGAGCATTTGCAACCGTTTGGCACCATTTTTGAGTGAATTGCCGAAAGTCAGATTTTTCATTAAATTGTGACCCCGGGGCTTAGGGATTTTTTCAAAAAATCTTTTTCTGATGGTAAAGTTGTCGAGGGCTGATTTTTTGTCCTGTGATAAAAGGCCTTCTGTTTCGACCGCCAAAACTCTCAGGGGAGCATTTGTAACCATTTTGCACCATTTTTGACTGAATTGGCCAAAGTCAGATTTTGATGAAATTGTGACCCCGGGGCTTAGGGATTTTTTCAAAAAAATCTTTTTCTGATGGTAAAGTTGTAGATGGCTTATTTCTTGTCCTGTGATAAAAAGCCTTCTGTTTCGACCGCCAAAATTTTCAGGGGAGCATTTGCAACCATTTGCAACCATTTTTGAGTTAATTGCCGAAAGTCAGATTTTTTTATGAAATCATGACCCAGGGGCTTAGGGATTTTTTTAAAAAATCTTTTTCTGCCGGTTAAGTTTTCGATGGCTGGTTTCTTGTCCTGTGATAAAAGGCCTTCTGTTTCGACCGCCAAACCTCTCAGGGGAGCATTTGCAACCGTTTGGCACCATTTTTGAGTGAATTGGCCAAAGTCAGATTTTTGATAAAATTGTGACCCCGGGGCTTAGGGATTTTATCAAAAAAATATTCTTCTGCCGGTTAAGTTTTCGATGGCTGGTTTCTTGTCCTGTGATAAAAGGCCTTCTGTTTCGACCGCCAAACCTCTCAGGGGAGCATTTGCAACCGTTTGGCACCATTTTTGAGTGAATTGGCCAAAGTCAGATTTTTGATAAAATTGTGACCCCGGGGCTTAGGGATTTTATCAAAAAAATATTCTTCTGCCGGTTAAGTTTTCAAGGGCTGATTTCTTGTCCTGTGATAAAAAGCCTTCTGTTTCGACCGCCAAAACTCTCAGGGGAGCATTTGCAACCATTTGGCACCATTTTTGAGTGAATTGCCGAAAGTCAGATTTTTTATGAAATTGTGACCCCGGGGCTTAGGGATTTTTTCAAAAAAATCTTCTTCTGCCGGTTAAGTTGTCAAGGGCTGATTTCTTGTACTGTGATAAAAAGCCTTCTGATTCGACCGCCAAACCTCTCTGGGGAGCATTTGCAACCGTTTGGCATGATTTTTGAGTGAATTGGCCAAAGTCAGATTTTTGATGAAATTGTGACCCCGGGGCTTAGGGATTTTTTCAATAAATCTTTTTCTGATGGTAAAGTTGTTGAGGGCTGATTTCTTGTCCTGTGATAAAAGGCATTCTGTTTCGACCGCCAAAACTCTCAGGGGAGCATTTGCAACCGTTTGGCACCATTTTTGAGTGAATTGGCCAAAGTCAGATTTTTGATGAAATTGTGACCCCGGGGCTTAGGGATTTTTTCAAAAAAATCTTCTTCTGCTGGTTAAGTTGTCGTGGGCTGATTTCTTGTACTGTGATAAAAAGCCTTCTGATTCGACCGCCAAACCTCTCTGGGGAGCATTTGCAACCGTTTGGCATGATTTTTGAGTGAATTGGAGAACGTCAGATTTTTGATGAAATTGTGACCCCGGGGCTTAGGGATTTTTTCAAAAAAATCTTCTTCTACCGGTTAAGTTGTCAAGGTCTGATTTCTTGTCCTGTGATAAAAGGCCTTCTGTTTCGACCGCCAAAACTCTCAGGGGAGCATTTGCAACCGTTTTGCACCATTTTTGAGTGAATTGCCGAAAGTCAGATTTTTGATGAAATTGTGACCCCGGGGCTTAGGGATTTTTTCAAAAAAATCTTCTTCTGCCGGTTAAGTTGTCAAGGGCTGATTTCTTGTCCTCTGATAAAAGGCATTCTGTTTCGACCGCCAAAACTCTCAGGGGAGCATTTGCAACCTTTTGGCACCATTTTTGAGTGAATTGGCCAAAGTCAGATTTTTGATGAAATTGTGACCCCGGGGCTTAGGGATTTTTTCAAAAAAATATTCTTCTGCGGGTTAAGTTGTCAAGGGCTGATTTCTTGTCCTGTGATAAAAAGCCTTCTGTTTTGACCGCCAAAACTCTCAGGGGAGCATTTGCAACCGTTTGGCACCATTTTTGAGTGAATTGGCCAAAGTCAGATTTTTGATGAAATTGTGACCTCGGGGCTTAGGGATTTTTTCAAAAAATCTTTTTCTGATGGTAAAGTTGTCGAGGGCTGATTTCTTGTCCTGTGATAAAAGGCCTTCTGTTTCGACCGCCAAACCTCTCAGGGGAGCATTTGCAACCGTTTGGCACCATTTTTGAGTGAATTGGCCAAAGTCAGATTTTTGATGAAATTGTGACCCCGGGCGGCTTAGGGATTTTTTCAAAAAAAACTTCTTCTGCCGGTTAAGTTGTCAACTGCTTATTTCTTGTCCTGTGATAAAAAGCCTTCTGTTTTGACCGCCAAACCTCTCAGGGGAGCATTTGCAACCGTTTGGCACCATTTTTGAGTGAATTGGCCAAAGTCAGATTTTTGATGAAATTGTGACCCCGGGGCTTAGGCATTTTTTCAAAAAAATCTTTTTCTGATGGTAAAGTTGTAGATGGCTTATTTCTTGTCTTGTGATAAAAAGCCTTCTGTTTCGACCGCCAAAATTTTCAGGGGAGCATTTGCAACCGTTTGCAACCATTTTTGAGTGAATTGCCGAAAGTCAGATTTTTCATGAAATTGTGACCCCGGGGCTTAGGGATTTTTTCAAAAAAATATTCTTCTGCCGGTTAAGTTGTCAAGGGCTGATTTCTTGTCCTCTGATAAAAGGCATTCTGTTTCGACGGCCCAAACTCTCAGGGGAGCATTTGCAACCGTTTGGCACCATTTTTGAGTGAATTGCCGAACGTCAGATTTTTCATGAAATTGTGACCCCGGGGCTTAGGGATTTTTTCAAAAAAATATTCTTCTGCCGGTTAAGTTTTCGAGGGCTGATTTCTTGTCCTGTGATAAAAAGCCTTCTCTTTCGACCGCCAAAACTCTTAGGGGAGCATTTGCAACCGTTTGGCACCATTTTTGAGTGAATTGCCGAAAGTCAGATTTTTCATGAAATTGTGACCCCGGGGCTTAGGGATTTTTTCAAAAAATCTTTTTCTGATGGTAAAGTTGTCGAGGGCTGATTTTTTGTCCTGTGATAAAAGGCCTTCTGTTTCGACCGCCAAAATTTTCAGGGGAGCATTTGCAACCGTTTGGCACCATTTTTGAGTGAATTGCCGAACGTCAGATTTTTCATGAAATTGTGACCCAGCGGCTTAGGGATTTTTTCAAAAAAATATTCTTCTACCGGTTAAGTTGTCAAGGTCTGATTTCTTGTCCTGTGATAAAAGGCCTTCTGTTTCGACCGCCAAAACTCTCAGGGGAGCATTTGCAACCGTTTTGCACCATTTTTGAGTGAATTGCCGAAAGTCAGATTTTTCATGAAATTGTGACCCCGGGGCTTAGGGATTTTTTCAAAAAATCTTTTTCTGATGGTAAAGTTGTCGAGGGCTGATTTTTTGTCCTGTGATAAAAGGCCTTCTGTTTCGACCGCCAAAATTTTCAGGGGAGCATTTGCAACCGTTTGCAACCATTTTTGAGTGAATTGCCGAAAGTCAGATTTTTTTATGAAATCATGACCCCGGGGGTTAGGGATTTTTTCAAAAAAATCTTTTTCTGCCGGTTAAGTTTTCGATGGCTGATTTCTTGTCCTGTGATAAAAAGCCTTCTGTTTCGACCGCCAAAACTCTCAGGGGAGCATTTGCAAAAGTTTGGCATGATTTTTGAGTGAATTGGCCAAAGTCAGATTTTTGATGAAATTGTGACCCCCGGGGCTTAGGGATTTTTTCAAAAAATCTTTTTCTGATGGCAAAGTTGTCGTGGGCTGATTTCTTGTCCTGTGATAAAAGGCCTTCTGTTTCAACCGCCAAAACTCTCAGGGGAGCATTTGCAACCGTTTGGCACCATTTTTGAGTGAATTGCCGAAAGTCAGATTTTTTAAGAAATTGTGACCCCGGGGCTTGGGGATTTTTTCAAAAAAATCTTCTTCTGCCGGTTAAGTTGTCAACTGCTTATTTCTTGTCCTGTGATAAAAAGCCTTCTGTTTCGACCGCCAAAACTCTCAGGGGAGCATTTGCAACCATTTTGCACCATTTTTGACTGAATTGGCCAAAGTCAGATTTTGATGAAATTGTGACCCCGGGGCTTAGGGATTTTTTCAAAAAATCTTTTTCTGATGGCAAAGTTGTCGTGGGCTGATTTCTTGTCCTGTGATAAAAGGCCTTCTGTTTGGACCGCCAAAACTCTCAGGGGAGCATTTGCAACCCTTTTGCACCATTTTTGACTGAATTGGCCAAAGTCAGATTTTGATGAAATTGTGACCCCGGGGCTTAGGGATTTTTTCAAAAAAATCTTTTTCTGATGGTAAAGTTGTAGATGGCTTATTTCTTGTCCTGTGATAAAAAGCCTTCTGTTTCGACCGCCAAAACTCTCAGGGGAGCATTTGCAAACGTTTGGCACCATTTTTGAGTGAATTGGCCAAAGTCAGATTTTTTATGAAATTGTGACCCCGGGGCTTAGGCATTTTTTTAAAAAAATATTATTCTTCCGGTTAAGTTGTCAAGTGCTGATTTCTTGTCCTCTGATAAAAGGCATTCTGTTTCGACTGCCAAAACTCTCAGGGGAGCATTTGCAACTGTTTGGCACCATTTTTGAGTGAATTGGCCAAAGTCAGATTTTTGATGAAATTGTGACCCCGGGGCTTAGGGATTTTTTCAAAAAAATCTTCTTCTGTTGATGAAGTTGTGAAGGGCTGATTTCCTTTCCTGTGATAAAAAGCCTTCTGTTTTGACCTCCAAACCTCTCAGGGGAGCATTTGCAACCGTTTGGCACCATTTTTGAGTGAATTGGCCAAAGTCAGATTTTTGATGAAATTGTGACCCCGGGGCTTAGGGATTTTATCAAAAAAATATTCTTCTGCCGGTTAAGTTTTCAAGGGCTGTTTTCTTGTCCTGTGATAAAAAGCCTTCTGTTTCGACCGCCAAAACTCTCAGGGGAGCATTTGCAACCATTTGGCACCATTTTTGAGTGAATTGCCGAAAGTCAGATTTTTTATGAAATTGTGACCCCGGGGCTTAGGGATTTTTTCAAAAAAATCTTCTTCTGCCGGTTAAGTTGTCAAGGGCTGATTTCTTGTACTGTGATAAAAAGCCTTCTGATTCGACCGCCAAACCTCTCTGGGGAGCATTTGCAACCGTTTGGCATGATTTTTGAGTGAATTGGCCAAAGTCAGATTTTTGATGAAATTGTGACCCCGGGGCTTAGGGATTTTTTCAAAAAATCTTTTTCTGATGGCAAAGTTGTCGTGGGCTGATTTCTTGTCCTGTGATAAAAGGCCTTCTGTTTCAACCGCCAAAACTCTCAGGGGAGCATTTGCAACCGTTTGGCACCATTTTTGAGTGAATTGGCCAAAGTCAGATTTTTGATGAAATTGTGACCCCGGGGCTTAGGGATTTTTTCAAAAAATCTTTTTCTGATGGTAAAGTTGTTGAGGGCTGATTTCTTGTCCTGTGATAAAAGGCATTCTGTTTCGACCGCCAAAACTCTCAGGGGAGCATTTGCAACCGTTTGGCACCATTTTTGAGTGAATTGCCGAAAGTCAGATTTTTGATGAAATTGTGACCCCGGGGCTTAGGGATTTTTTCAAAAAAATCTTCTTCTGCCGGTTAAGTTGTCAACTGCTTATTTCTTGTCCTGTGATAAAAAGCCTTCTGTTTCGACCGCCAAACCTCTCAGGGGAGCATTTGCAACCGTTTGGCACCATTTTTGAGTGCATTGGCCAAAGTCAGTTTTTTGATGAAATTGTGACCCCGGGGCTTAGGCATTTTTTCAAAAAAATCTTTTTCTGATGGTAAAGTTGTAGATGGCTTATTTCTTGTCTTGTGATAAAAAGCCTTCTGTTTCGACCGCCAAAATTTTCAGGGGAGCATTTGCAACCGTTTGCAACCATTTTTGAGTGAATTGCCGAAAGTCAGATTTTTCATGAAATTGTGACCCCGGGGCTTAGGGATTTTTTCCAAAAAATCTTCTCCTGTTGATGAAGTTGTCAAGGGCTGATTTCCTTTCCTGTGATAAAAAGCCTTCTGTTTCGACCGCCAAAACTCTCAGGGGAGCATTTGCAACCGTTTGGCACCATTTTTGAGTGAATTGCCGAACGTCAGATTTTTGATGAAATTGTGACCCCGGGGCTTAGGGATTTTTTCAAAAAAATATTCTTCTGCCGGTTAAGTTTTCGAGGGCTGATTTCTTGTCCTGTGATAAAAAGCCTTCTGTTTCGACCGCCAAAACTCTCAGGGGAGCATTTGCAACCGTTTGGCACCATTTTTGAGTGAATTGCCGAAAGTCAGATTTTTCATGAAATTGTGACCCCGGGGCTTAGGGATTTTTTCAAAAAATCTTTTTCTGATGGTAAAGTTGTCGAGGGCTGATTTTTTGTCCTGTGATAAAAGGCCTTCTGTTTCGACCGCCAAAACTCTCAGGGGAGCATTTGTAACCATTTTGCACCATTTTTGACTGAATTGGCCAAAGTCAGATTTTGATGAAATTGTGACCCCGGGGCTTAGGGATTTTTTCAAAAAAATCTTTTTCTGATGGTAAAGTTGTAGATGGCTTATTTCTTGTCCTGTGATAAAAAGCCTTCTGTTTCGACCGCCAAAATTTTCAGGGGAGCATTTGCAACCATTTGCAACCATTTTTGAGTTAATTGCCGAAAGTCAGATTTTTTTATGAAATCATGACCCAGGGGCTTAGGGATTTTTTTAAAAAATCTTTTTCTGCCGGTTAAGTTTTCGATGGCTGGTTTCTTGTCCTGTGATAAAAGGCCTTCTGTTTCGACCGCCAAACCTCTCAGGGGAGCATTTGCAACCGTTTGGCACCATTTTTGAGTGAATTGGCCAAAGTCAGATTTTTGATGAAATTGTGACCCCGGGGCTTAGGGATTTTATCAAAAAAATATTCTTCTGCCGGTTAAGTTTTCAAGGGCTGATTTCTTGTCCTGTGATAAAAAGCCTTCTGTTTCGACCGCCAAAACTCTCAGGGGAGCATTTGCAACCATTTGGCACCATTTTTGAGTGAATTGCCGAAAGTCAGATTTTTTATGAAATTGTGACCCCGGGGCTTAGGGATTTTTTCAAAAAAATCTTCTTCTGCCGGTTAAGTTGTCAAGGGCTGATTTCTTGTACTGTGATAAAAAGCCTTCTGATTCGACCGCCAAACCTCTCAGGGGAGCATTTGCAACCATTTTGCACCATTTTTGAGTGAATTGGCCAAAGTCAGATTTTTGATGAAATTGTGACCCCGGGGCTTAGGGATTTTTTCAAAAAAATCTTCTTCTGCTGGTTAAGTTGTCAAGGGCTGATTTCTTGTACTGTGATAAAAAGCCTTCTGATTCGACCGCCAAACCTCTCTGGGGAGCATTTGCAACCGTTTGGCATGATTTTTGAGTGAATTGGAGAACGTCAGATTTTTGATGAAATTGTGACCCCGGGGCTTAGGGATTTTTTCAAAAAAATCTTCTTCTACCGGTTAAGTTGTCAAGGTCTGATTTCTTGTCCTGTGATAAAAGGCCTTCTGTTTCGACCGCCAAAATTCTCAGGGGAGCATTTGCAACCGTTTTGCACCATTTTTGAGTGAATTGCCGAAAGTCAGATTTTTGATGAAATTGTGACCCCGGGGCTTAGGGATTTTTTCAAAAAAATCTTCTTCTGCCGGTTAAGTTGTCAAGGGCTGATTTCTTGTCCTCTGATAAAAGGCATTCTGTTTCGACCGCCAAAACTCTCAGGGGAGCATTTGCAACCTTTTGCACCATTTTTGAGTGAATTGGCCAAAGTCAGATTTTTGATGAAATTGTGACCCCGGGGCTTAGGGATTTTTTCAAAAAAATATTCTTCTGCGGGTTAAGTTGTCAAGGGCTGATTTCTTGTCCTGTGATAAAAAGCCTTCTGTTTTGACCGCCAAAACTCTCAGGGGAGCATTTGCAACCGTTTGGCACCATTTTTGAGTGAATTGGCCAAAGTCAGATTTTTGATGAAATTGTGACCCCGGGGCTTAGGGATTTTTTCAAAAAATCTTTTTCTGATGTTAAAGTTGTCGAGGGCTGATTTCTTGTCCTGTGATAAAAGGCCTTCTGTTTCGACCGCCAAACCTCTCAGGGGAGCATTTGCAACCGTTTGGCACCATTTTTGAGTGAATTGGCCAAAGTCAGATTTTTGATGAAATTGTGACCCCGGGCGGCTTAGGGATTTTTTCAAAAAAAACTTCTTCTGCCGGTTAAGTTGTCAACTGCTTATTTCTTGTCCTGTGATAAAAAGCCTTCTGTTTCGACCGCCAAACCTCTCAGGGGAGCATTTGCAACCGTTTGGCACCATTTTTGAGTGAATTGGCCAAAGTCAGATTTTTGATGAAATTGTGACCCCGGGGCTTAGGCATTTTTTCAAAAAAATCTTTTTCTGATGGTAAAGTTGTAGATGGCTTATTTCTTGTCTTGTGATAAAAAGCCTTCTGTTTCGACCGCCAAAATTTTCAGGGGAGCATTTGCAACCGTTTGCAACCATTTTTGAGTGAATTGCCGAAAGTCAGATTTTTCATGAAATTGTGACCCCGGGGCTTAGGGATTTTTTTCAAAAAAATCTTCTCCTGTTGATGAAGTTGTCAAGGGCTGATTTCCTTTCCTGTGATAAAAAGCCTTCTGTTTCGACCGCCAAAATTTTCAGGGGAGCATTTGCAACCGTTTGCAACCATTTTTGAGTGAATTGCCGAACGTCAGATTTTTCATGAAATTGTGACCCCGGGGCTTAGGGATTTTTTCAAAAAAATATTCTTCTGCCGGTTAAGTTGTCAAGGGCTGATTTCTTGTCCTCTGATAAAAGGCATTCTGTTTCGACCGCCAAAACTCTCAGGGGAGCATTTGCAACCGTTTGGCACCATTTTTGAGTGAATTGCCGAACGTCAGATTTTTCATGAAATTGTGACCCCGGGGCTTAGGGATTTTTTCAAAAAAATATTCTTCTGCCGGTTAAGTTTTCGAGGGCTGATTTCTTGTCCTGTGATAAAAAGCCTTCTCTTTCGACCGCCAAAACTCTTAGGGGAGCATTTGCAACCGTTTGGCACCATTTTTGAGTGAATTGGCTAAAGTCAGATTTTTGATGAAATTGTGACCCCGGGGCTTAGGCATTTTTTCAAAAAAATCTTTTTCTGATGGTAAAGTTGTAGATGGCTTATTTCTTGTCTTGTGATAAAAAGCCTTCTGTTTCGACCGCCAAAATTTTCAGGGGAGCATTTGCAACCGTTTGCAACCATTTTTGAGTGAATTGCCGAAAGTCAGATTTTTCATGAAATTGTGACCCCGGGGCTTAGGGATTTTTTCAAAAAAACCTTTTTCTGCCGGTTAAGTTTTCGATGGCTGATTTCTTGTCCTGTGATAAAAAGCCTTCTGTTTCGACCGCCAAAACTCTCAGGGGAGCATTTGCAACCGTTTGGCACCATTTTTGAGTGAATTGCCGAAAGTCAGATTTTTCATGAAATTGTGACCCCGGGGCTTAGGGATTTTTTCAAAAAATCTTTTTCTGATGGTAAAGTTGTCGAGGGCTGATTTTTTGTCCTGTGATAAAAGGCCTTCTGTTTCGACCGCCAAAATTTTCAGGGGAGCATTGGCAACCGTTTGGCACCATTTTTGATTGAATTGGCCAAAGTCAGTTTTTTGATGAAATTGTGACCCGGGGGCTTAGGGGTTTTTTCAAAAAAATCTTTTTCTGCCGGTTAAGTTTTCGATGGCTGATTTCTTGTCCTGTGATAAAAAGCCTTCTGTTTCGACCGCCAAAACTCTCAGGGGAGCATTTGCAACCGTTTGGCACGATTTTTGAGTGAATTGCCGAAAGTCAGATTTTTCATGAAATTGTGACCCCGGGGCTTAGGGATTTTTTCAAAAAATCTTTTTCTGATGGTAAAGTTGTCGAGGGCTGATTTTTTGTCCTGTGATAAAAGGCCTTCTGTTTCGACCGCCAAAACTCTCAGGGGAGCATTTGCAACCGTTTGGCACCATTTTTGAGTTAATTGCCGAAAGTCAGATTTTTTTATGAAATCATGACCCAGGGGCTTAGGGATTTTTTCAAAAAAATCTTTTTCTGCCGGTTAAGTTTTTGATGGCTGATTTCTTGTCCTGTGATAAAAGGCCTTCTGTTTCGACCGCCAAAACTCTCAGGGGAGCATTTGCAACCGTTTGGCACCATTTTTGAGTGAATTGCCGAAAGTCAGATTTTTCATGAAATTGTGACCCCGGGGCTTAGGGATTTTTTAAAAAAATCTTTTTCTGCCGCTTAAGTTTTCGATGGCTGGTTTCTTGTCCTGTGATAAAAGGCCTTCTGTTTCGACCGCCAAACCTCTCAGGGGAGCTGTCAGGGGTTCAGGGAGAGAGGCGCAGAGGAGGGAGGAGACCGAGAGTGAGGGAGAAGGATTCCAGCCTGACGAGGAAGAGGACGACAATGACCCGAGATGGTCCATGAGTCCGTCCAGTGAATCGGAGGATTCCCAAAAGGGAGCCCCCCTGGTCAAGCCAAGGGGAGCCCAAGGGGGAAGCAGTCAGGAGCAGGGGAACGTAGGGGGAACCGCCAGTGGGAGTTGGAGATCGAGACCGGCTTCTCCACCGGAACGGAGTGAAGAGGGTGGAGTTACCAGTGTGTCGGGAGGAACAGAACAAGGAGCAGAGGGGGGAAGGAGATCGGGGCAAGACGTCCTGCCGGAAGGGGCGGAAAGCAGTACCGGGAGCAGTGTGGCTGTTGAAAGGAAGGTCAGGAGCAACGTACGCGCGCCAAGTTCAAATGTGGAGGCGCGCGGAAGTGGGGAGAGCTCTGGGGAGGAGCCTGGTGCTAAAGCACGAAGGAGGGGGCAGCAGGCAGGAGAAGACTCAGCCTCTGGGGAGTCCCGGAAAGAGGGAACACAGGGGGGCAGGAAGACCCTGCGGAAAAGGAAGGAGAGGAAAAGGTGGAGCAGCACAAGCCTCTTAAATTGGTGCAGGGGAGGGACGGACTCAGAGGGGACTTCTAACATCTAAGGGTAACAGATGCGGAGCCACGGAGTTTGGATGTAATGACGACAATGATCTTCAATAAAACCTTTTGTATATAACTTGGACTGGACTTTGGTCTCTTGTGAGCTGGGACCCAGGGTGGCTCTGACAGTAAGTCCCCTCCAAAGAACGCAAAGATTTTTTTTTTGCAAAGCTCACGAACGGTGACAGCCATGAGTGCGGAGGAGCAGTTGACAGCTCTGCGAACTACAGTTTCCGAACTCACTGCTGCAGTCCTTGCGTCTCAGAAGAAGCATGACGAAATGGAGAAGCGCTGCCAGGACCTGCAAACCAGGTGGGAACGTGCAAGCAGGGAAGGGTTCCCAGGGTCCAGATCAGAAGGGATTGGACTTGGACGGAGGGGGGGCAGACTAGTCACCCACTTCGATGGGAACCTGAAGCACTACCCCAGTTTCAGAGCAGACGTTTTGTATGCATTGCACTTGCTTCGTCATGACTTTAAAGATGAGGAGGAGAAAGTGGGGTTTATTGTTTCTCACTTGCATGGGCCGGCCAGAGACTGGTTGCGCAATTTGTGGCGTGAAGATGGCCCTGCCCGCCGCGATGCAGATGAATTCATTAAAGCAATGGATGCCTGCTTCCAGTCAACTGTAGATGTGGATCTTGCACGCAGGGAAATTTTTGGATTGCGGCAAGGCAAAGCCACTGTGCGTCAGTACCATTCCAGATTTTTTGCTTTACTGACTGCGCTAAGCTGGGAGAAGGATGGTGCACCTGTGAGGGATTTGTTCTGGGAGGGGCTCAGCGGTCCCATTAAGGATGAACTTGCCAGGGGAGACAGACCCCAGACCCTGGAGGAGCTTGTGCAGAGGGCTTTGGCGATTGGGATAAGGCACGAGGGACGTCCTTGGCACACTGAGGAAGAACGTCAGGTGCGTCCACCAGCGAGGACGTCTTCTTTCATCCCCAGGGAGTTCAGTCAGTCACATCCTTCGCCACTGGGAAGGCAGGGGGAGGAGCCCATGGAACTTGGTGGTGCTAAGGCTCAAGCAACAGCCAGAGCCCCAGCTTCCGGTGCAGTAAAGGCACAGCCTCCTAGAGGGACCAGGAAGTGTTACATTTGCGACAGTGCACAGCACATGGCGAAAGAGTGTCCCCAGAGGCTGCAGAAACACACTGCAGCTTTAGCAACTGTTGCAGCAGAAATGATGCAAGCAGAGCAACCTCAGGGAAACGACAGTGCCTGGCTGGAAGCAGAGCTGCTGGGGCTCAGCCAGGCGAATCTGTAGAGCAGTCCCCAGCGCTTTTGCAACGCACAGACCCTTTACCACCCAAGCCAGCGGTGCAGCTCACTGCAACACTTCAGTTGCCGAATGGAACCACCCTGGAAGTCCCCATCACGATTGATTCTGGGAGCAACGCAGATTTTGTGGGGACGCACTTTGTCAAGCAGCATCGCATAGCGCTTCTGCCAGCGACAACACCTCTGAACGTAGTCACGGTGGATGGCAGGAAATTGCTAGGAGGACAAGTTGTGCAACAGACGCCTCCCATGGTGATGAGGATTGGAAATCATCGAGAAGTCATCAGCTTCAATGTCACCCGCCTTTCAGGCACGCCTATAGTATTAGGCATGAGTTGGCTGGAGAGACACAGTCCTGCTGTAGCGTGGTACCAACGGCAGATCACCTTTTGCTCATCGTACTGTGCTCAACATTGCATCCAGTCCAGCCAGGAGGAGGGAGCTGAGCAGCAGTTGCAACTTGGCATGGTGCAGGCAGTACCCCGCAAGTACGAGGGGTTCCTGGAGGTTTTCTGCGAGAAGGAAGCTGACCAGTTGCCGCCCCACAGGCCTTATGATTGTGCCATCGACCTGGTGCCAGGGGCGCAGTTGCCGACTGCAAAGCTGTATTCCATGTCTGAGGACGAGATGCAAGAACTCAGGGAGTTCATAGAGCACAATTTGAAGCGCGGATTCATCCGAGAATCGAAAGCGGTGGGGGGCAGTCCTGTTTTCTTTGTGAAGAAAAAGGACACGCCCCAAAAAAGACTCATTGTGGACTATCGATTCATAAACAGTAAGACCAAACCCAAGGCCTTCCCCATGCCCAAGATAGATGATCTCCTGGCAACCGTAAGGAAGGGGAGGATCTTCACCAAATTGGATCTGCGTGGAGCGTATAACCTCATACGCATCCGGGAGGGCGATGAGTGGAAGACGGCCATGTTCACGCCTCTGGGCACGTACGAATACAGAGTGATGCCATTTGGTCTCCAAAATGGATCTCACGTCTTTCAAGCATTTATGCATCACGTGCTAGCGGGACTTCTCTACAAGAAATGCGTGTGTTTCCTCGACGACATCCTGATCTTTTCGGAAACGGAGGAGGCCCATGAGAAGGACGTAAAGGAAGTCCTGCAGAGACTACGGGAGAACAAGCTCTACGCCAAGTTAGAGAAGTGCCAGTTTGATGTGACGGACGTGGATTTCCTAGGCTACAAGCTGTCCGACAAGGGGCTGGCCATGGACAGCGCCAAGGTCCGCGCGGTGTTGGACTGGAAGAGCCCTCGCAATCGGAAGGAAGTCCAAAGATTCATCGGCTTCGCCAACTTCTACCGCAAATTCATCAGAGGTTTTGCAAAGGAGACGGCAGCGATCACGGACACTCTCAGTTCCAAGAAAAAGAGGTTCGTGTGGACGGAACAGGCGGAGCGCTCTTTTCAGAAGCTTAAAAGCCTTTTCGCCTCCGAGGAGCAGCTGCTGCACGTGAATCCAGGCAAGCCCATACGAGTAGAGACCGACGCGTCAGACAGAGCGGTTGGAGCCGTACTCCTGCAAGAAGATCCACATGGAAACTGGAGACCCGGTGCCTTTTACTCCAGAAAGCTCAGCAAAGCGGAGCAAAACTACACCATATGGGACAGGGAGCTGTTAGCCATTCACGCAGCGTTCAAAGCGTGGCGACATTTCCTCATTGGAGCCAAGCACACAGTGCAGGTCCGCACGGATCACAAGAATTTAGAGTATTGGCGCACGGCGAAACTCCAGAGCCAAAGACACATGCGCTGGGCAGAGTTCTTCGCGGATTTCGACTTCAGGATAGAGTACGTCCCAGGGGACTCCAACGTTATAGCCGATGCGCTCTCCAGGAAACCGCAATATCTTGAGGAAGCGGCGCCAATAGCAGCCAGGCACATTTTTGCACCGCAGGCGTGGGCGTGCGCTGCCATCGCTGTCGACCTGGACGCAGTGCGACGCGCGTTGCAGGTAGATCAGTTTGCACAATCCAAAATAGAGGAGCTGCGTAGGGGTTCGCTGAGAGACGATGAGTTCCAGTTACGCGACGGACTGTTAACTCACAAGGGTGCCCTCTACGTGCCGAGCGACGAGCTCCGAGCAAAGGTTCTGCAGCAGTTGCACGACGCTCCCAGTGCGGGCCATTTCGGCAGGGAGAAGACAATAGAACTGGTGGCCAGGGACTTTTGGTGGCCCCAGATGCGAGGAGAAGTAGCGGAGTACGTCGCCAGATGTGACACTTGTCAGAGGTCCAAGCCAGTACACCAGAAGCCGGCGGGCTTGCTGGAACCACTGGAAACACCACAGCAACCGTGGGAGAGGGTGGCGCTGGACTTCGTCACTGACCTGCCCAGTTCCAGAGGCAAGACGGCGGTACTGGTGGTGGTGGACTTGTTCACCAAGATGGCGCACTTCATTCCCTGCGCGAAGGTGGCGACGGCGGAACAGACCGCCAAGCTCTTCATCGACCACGTGTTCCGGGCGCATGGGCTGCCGCGGGCCATCCTGTCCGACAGGGGGCGCCAGTTTATTTCCAATTTTTGGCAGAAGCTCCTAGGTATCCTGCGCGTCAAGATCAACCTAGCGTCGGCAAGACATCCACAAACCAACGGCCAGGCCGAGAGGGTCAACGCGATCATGCAGCAGTACCTGAGATGTTATGCAAATCAGCGACCCACAGCTTGGGTGGACTACCTACCGATGGCGGAGTTTGCCTACAACAACACGAAGCATGCGTCGACGGGGGTGACGCCGTTCTTCGCGAACAATGGACGTCATCCCAGGACCTTCCCGGGGTTCGTAGCACCAAGAGAGGGGGAGCCGCAAGAGGCCGACCAGTTCGCTGCAGAACTACAAGAGGTGCACGAGGAGCTGCGGAGACATTTGGAGCTAGCCAAACAAGCATATAAGGTGCAGGCAGACAAAGGCAGAAGAGTGGGAGAGGACATCCAGGTGGGGGACTGGGTGTGGTTAGCGGCCCAGGCGATGCCAACCAAGTCGTTGGCCAAGAAGAAGCTAGGGCACAGGCAGCTAGGACCATACCAGGTGGAGGCTAAGATCAACCCCGTGGCTTTTCGACTGGCCCTCCCCGAAGGTTCCAGAGTCCACCCGGTTTTTCATAGGTCGGTGCTCACTCCCTACAAGGCCCCGCACAGGTTTCAGGAGTCTGAAACAGTACCGCAGCCACGCACAGAGTCACCTAGGAGGGAGGGATCGCCTAGGGTCGAACCACTCAACGAGGTCACAGAGATCCTGGACTCGAGATGGGGGGAAGAGGGAATAGAATACTTTCTAGTCAGAGAGGGTGCACCAGTCAGTGCCAGTGGGTGGGTGCCGGACTACGCTTTAGACGAACCTCTTTTAAAGGACGAGTTCCATGCCCTTTTCCCACATAGACCCATGCCAGCCGAGTACTTCGATGACTGGCTCTTTACCCCCACATGTTCAGGCAGCACTTTCCACGGCTTTTCTTCAGCCGAGGAAAGAACGCCGAACTCAAACTCGCCCAGGGGATCGTGTTCGGGGGTGGACACAGAGCCCTCTTATTGGTGGGATGAGCAACCAGAGGAAGCCTGGCGCAAGAAATGGCTGCAGGGGCCTTGGCAGGCAGCACCAGACGAAGTAGCAATGGAAGAGGGAACTGCGAACATTTTGGGTGAAGAACCCGAATTCGAACACACGTACACCGAGCTGCCAGCAGAGGTCATGGACGTAGCCGAACTGTATCCTGCATCTACCTCCGAGGAGCTGCAGTTCCCACAACCCGCACCCGATGAGGGGGAGGGGGGAAGGGGGGGCTTCGAGGGGGGGATGGATGTCAGGGGTTCAGGGAGAGAGGCGCAGAGGAGGGAGGAGACCGAGAGTGAGGGAGAAGGATTCCAGCCTGACGAGGAAGAGGACGACAATGACCCGAGATGGTCCATGAGTCCGTCCAGTGAATCGGAGGATTCCCAAAAGGGAGCCCCCCTGGTCAAGCCAAGGGGAGCCCAAGGGGGAAGCAGTCAGGAGCAGGGGAACGTAGGGGGAACCGCCAGTGGGAGTTGGAGATCGAGACCGGCTTCTCCACCGGAACGGAGTGAAGAGGGTGGAGTTACCAGTGTGTCGGGAGGAACAGAACAAGGAGCAGAGGGGGGAAGGAGATCGGGGCAAGACGTCCTGCCGGAAGGGGCGGAAAGCAGTACCGGGAGCAGTGTGGCTGTTGAAAGGAAGGTCAGGAGCAACGTACGCGCGCCAAGTTCAAATGTGGAGGCGCGCGGAAGTGGGGAGAGCTCTGGGGAGGAGCCTGGTGCTAAAGCACGAAGGAGGGGGCAGCAGGCAGGAGAAGACTCAGCCTCTGGGGAGTCCCGGAAAGAGGGAACACAGGGGGGCAGGAAGACCCTGCGGAAAAGGAAGGAGAGGAAAAGGTGGAGCAGCACAAGCCTCTTAAATTGGTGCAGGGGAGGGACGGACTCAGAGGGGACTTCTAACATCTAAGGGTAACAGATGCGGAGCCACGGAGTTTGGATGTAATGACGACAATGATCTTCAATAAAACCTTTTGTATATAACTTGGACTGGACTTTGGTCTCTTGTGAGCTGGGACCCAGGGTGGCTCTGACAGGAGCATTTGCAACCGTTTGGCACCATTTTTGAGTGAATTGGCCAAAGTCAGATTTTTGATGAAATTGTGACCCCGGGGCTTAGGGATTTTTTCAAAAAAATATTCTTCTGCCGGTTAAGTTTTCGAGGGCTGATTTCTTGTCCTGTGATAAAAAGCCTTCTGTTTCGACCGCCAAAACTCTCAGGGGAGCATTTGCAACCATTTGGCACCATTTTTGAGTGAATTGCCGAAAGTCAGATTTTTCATGAAATTGTGACCCCGGGGCTTAGGGATTTTTTCAAAAAATCTTTTTCTGATGGCAAAGTTGTCGAGGGCTGATTTCTTGTCCTGTGATAAAAGGCCTTCTGTTTCAACCGCCAAAACTCTCAGGGGAGCATTTGCAACCGTTTGGCACCATTTTTGAGTGAATTGCCGAAAGTCAGATTTTTTAAGAAACTGTGACCCCGGGGCTTGGGGATTTTTTCAAAAAAATCTTCTTCTGCCGGTTAAGTTGTCAACTGCTTATTTCTTGTCCTATGATAAAAAGCCTTCTGTTTCGACCGCCAAAACTCTCAGGGGAGCATTTGCAACCATTTTGCACCATTTTTGACTGAATTGGCCAAAATCAGATTTTGATGAAATTGTGACCCCGGGGCTTAGGGATTTTTTCAAAAAATCTTTTTCTGATGGTAAAGTTGTCGAGGGCTGATTTCTTGTCCTGTGATAAAAGGCCTTCTGTTTCGACCGCCAAACCTCTCAGGGGAGCATTTGCAACCGTTTGGCACCATTTTTGAGTGAATTGGCCAAAGTCAGATTTTTGATGAAATTGTGACCCCGGGGCTTAGGCATTTTTTCAAAAAAATCTTTTTCTGATGGTAAAGTTGTAGATGGCTTATTTCTTGTCTTGTGATAAAAAGCCTTCTGTTTCGACCGCCAAAATTTTCAGGGGAGCATTTGCAACCGTTTGCAACCATTTTTGAGTGAATTGCCGAAAGTCAGATTTTTCATGAAATTGTGACCCCGGGGCTTAGGGCCTTTTTCAAAAAAATCTTTTTCTGCCGGTTAAGTTTTCGATGGCTGATTTCTTGTCCTGTGATAAAAAGCCTTCTGTTTGGACCGCCAAAACTCTCAGGGGAGCATTTGCAACCGTTTGGCACGATTTTTGAGTGAATTGCTGAAAGTCAGATTTTTCATGAAATTGTGACCCCGGGGCTTAGGGATTTTTTCAAAAAATCTTTTTCTGATGGTAAAGTTGTCGAGGGCTGATTTTTTGTCCTGTGATAAAAGGCCTTCTGTTTCGACCGCCAAAACTCTCAGGGGAGCATTTGCAACCGTTTTGCACCATTTTTGACTGAATTGGCCAAAGTCAGATTTTGATGAAATTGTGACCCCGGGGCTTAGGGATTTTTTCAAAAAAATCTTTTTCTGATGGTAAAGTTGTAGATGGCTTATTTCTTGTCCTGTGATAAAAAGCCTTCTGTTTCGACCGCCAAAATTTTCAGGGGAGCATTTGCAACCATTTGCAACCATTTTTGAGTTAATTGCCGAAAGTCAGATTTTTTTATGAAATCATGACCCAGGGGCTTAGGGATTTTTTCAAAAAAATCTTTTTTTGCCGGTTAAGTTTTCGATGGCTGATTTCTTGTCCTGTGATAAAAGGCCTTCTGTTTCGACCGCCAAAACTCTCAGGGGAGCATTTGCAACCGTTTGGCACCATTTTTGAGTGAATTGCCGAAAGTCAGATTTTTGATGAAATTGTGACCCCGGGGCTTAGGGATTTTTTCAAAAAAATCTTTTTCTGATGGTAAAGTTGTAGATGGCTTATTTCTTGTCTTGTGATAAAAAGCCTTCCGTTTTGACCGCCAAAATTTTCAGGGGAGCATTTGCAACCGTTTGCAACCATTTTTGAGTGAATTGCCGAAAGTCAGATTTTTGATGAAATTGTGACCCCGGGGCTTAGGGATTTTTTCACAAAAATCTTCTTCTGCCGGTTAAGTTGTCAAGGGCTGATTTCTTGTACTGGGATAAAAAGCCTTCTGATTCGACCGCCAAACCTCTCTGGGGAGCATTTGGAACCGTTTGGCATGATTTTTGAGTGAATTGCAGAACGTCAGATTTTTGATGAAATTGTGACCCCGGGGCTTAGGGATTTTTTCAAAAAATCTTTTTCTGATGGCAAAGTTGTCGAGGGCTGATTTCTTGTCCTGTGATAAAAGGCCTTCTGTTTCAACCGCCAAAACTCTCAGGGGAGCATTTGCAACCGTTTGGCACCATTTTTGAGTGAATTGGCCAAAGTCAGATTTTTTTTGAAATTGTGACCCCGGGGCTTAGGGATTTTTTCAAAAAAATCTTTTTCTGCCGGTTAAGTTTTCAATGGCTGATTTCTTGTCCTGTGATAAAAGGCCTTCTGTTTCAACCGCCAAAACTCTCAGGGGAGCATTTGCAACCGTTTGGCACCATTTTTGAGTGAATTGGCCACAGTCAGATTTTTGATGAAATTGTGACCCCGGGGGCTTAGGGATTTTTTCAAAAAAATCTTCTTCTGCTGGTTAAGTTGTCAACTTTTTATTTCTTGTCCTGTGATAAAAGGCATTCTGTTTCGACCGCCAAAACTCTCAGGGGAGCATTTGCAACCGTTTTTCAGCATTTTTGAGTGAATTGGCCAAAGTCAGATTTTTGATGAAATTGTGCCGGGGCTTAGGGATTTTTTCAAAAAAATATTCTTCTGCCGGTTAAGTTTTCGAGGGCTGATTTCTTGTCCTGTGATAAAAAGCCTTCTGTTTCGACCGCCAAAACTCTCAGGGGAGCATTTGCAACCATTTGGCACCATTTTTGAGTGAATTGCCGAAAGTCAGATTTTTCATGAAATTGTGACCCCGGGGCTTAGGGATTTTTTCAAAAAATCTTTTTCTGATGGCAAGGTTGTCGACGGCTGATTTATTGTCCTGTGATAAAAGGCCTTCTGTTTCAACCGCCAAAACTCTCAGGGGAGCATTTGCAACCGTTTGGCACCATTTTTGAGTGAATTGGCCAAAGTCAGATTTTTTTTGAAATTGTGACCCCGGGGCTTAGGGATTTTTTCAAAAAAATCTTTTTCTGCCGGTTAAGTTTTCAATGGCTGATTTCTTGTCCTGTGATAAAAGGCCTTCTGTTTCAACCGCCAAAACTCTCAGGGGAGCATTTGCAACCGTTTGGCAGCATTTTTGAGTGAATTGGCCAAAGTCAGATTTTTGATGAAATTCTGACCCCGGGGCTTAGGGATTTTTTCAAAAAAATATTCTTCTGCCGGTTAAGTTTTCGAGGGCTGATTTCTTGTCCTGTGATAAAAAGCCTTCTGTTTCGACCGCCAAAACTCTCAGGGGAGCACTTGCAACCGTTTGCAACCATTTTTGAGTGAATTGCCGAAAGTCAGATTTTTGATGAAATTGTGACCCCGGGGCTTAGGGATTTTTTCAAAAAAATCTTCTTCTGCCGGTTAAGTTGTCAAGGGCTGATTTCTTGTCCTGTGATAAAAAGCCTTCTGTTTCGACCGCCAAAACTCTCAGGGGAGCATTTGCAACCATTTGGCACCATTTTTGAGTGAATTGCCGAAAGTCAGATTTTTGATGAAATTGTGACCCCGGGGCTTAGGGATTTTTTCAAAAAAATCTTCTTCTGCCGGTTAAGTTGTCAAGGGCTGATTTCTTGTCCTCTGATAAAAGGCATTCTGTTTCGACCGCCAAAACTCTCAGGGGAGCATTTGCAACCGTTTTTCAGCATTTTTGAGTGAATTGGCCAAAGTCAGATTTTTGATGAAATTGTGCCGGGGCTTAGGGATTTTTTCAAAAAAATATTCTTCTGCCGGTTAAGTTTTCGAGGGCTGATTTCTTGTCCTGTGATAAAAAGCCTTCTGTTTCGACCGCCAAAACTCTCAGGGGAGCATTTGCAACCATTTGGCACCATTTTTGAGTGAATTGCCGAAAGTCAGATTTTTCATGAAATTGTGACCCCGGGGCTTAGGGATTTTTTCAAAAAATCTTTTTCTGATGGCAAGGTTGTCGAGGGCTGATTTCTTGTCCTGTGATAAAAGGCCTTCTGTTTCAACCGCCAAAACTCTCAGGGGAGCATTTGCAACCGTTTGGCACCATTTTTGAGTGAATTGGCCAAAGTCAGTTTTTTTTTGAAATTGTGACCCCGGGGCTTAGGGATTTTTTCAAAAAAATCTTTTTCTGCCGGTTAAGTTTTCAATGGCTGATTTCTTGTCCTGTGATAAAAGGCCTTCTGTTTCAACCGCCAAAACTCTCAGGGGAGCATTTGCAACCGTTTGGCAGCATTTTTGAGTGAATTGGCCAAAGTCAGATTTTTGATGAAATTCTGACCCCGGGGCTTAGGGATTTTTTCAAAAAAATATTCTTCTGCCGGTTAAGTTTTCGAGGGCTGATTTCTTGTCCTGTGATAAAAAGCCTTCTGTTTCGACCGCCAAAACTCTCAGGGGAGCACTTGCAACCGTTTGCAACCATTTTTGAGTGAATTGCCGAAAGTCAGATTTTTCATGAAATTGTGACCCCGGGGCTTAGGGATTTTTTCAAAAAATCTTTTTCTGATGGCAAAGTTGTCGAGGGCTGATTTCTTGTCCTGTGATAAAAGGCCTTCTGTTTCGACCGCCAAAACTCTCAGGGGAGCATTTGCAACCGTTTGGCACCATTTTTGAGTGAATTGGCCAAAGTCAGATTTTTTTTGAAATTGTGACCCCGGGGCTTAGGGATTTTTTCAAAAAAATCTTTTTCTGCCGGTTAAGTTTTCAATGGCTGATTTCTTGTCCTGTGATAAAAGGCCTTCTGTTTCAACCGCCAAAACTCTCAGGGGAGCATTTGCAACCGTTTGGCAGCATTTTTGAGTGAATTGGCCAAAGTCAGATTTTTGATGAAATTCTGACCCCGGGGCTTAGGGATTTTTTCAAAAAAATATTCTTCTGCCGGTTAAGTTTTCGAGGGCTGATTTCTTGTCCTGTGATAAAAAGCCTTCTGTTTCGACCGCCAAAACTCTCAGGGGAGCACTTGCAACCGTTTGCAACCATTTTTGAGTGAATTGCCGAAAGTCAGATTTTTGATGAAATTGTGACCCCGGGGCTTAGGGATTTTTTCAAAAAAATCTTCTTCTGCCGGTTAAGTTGTCAAGGGCTGATTTCTTGTCCTGTGATAAAAAGCCTTCTGTTTCGACCGCCAAAACTCTCAGGGGAGCATTTGCAACCATTTGGCACCATTTTTGAGTGAATTGCCGAAAGTCAGATTTTTGATGAAATTGTGACCCCGGGGCTTAGGGATTTTTTCAAAAAAATCTTCTTCTGCCGGTTAAGTTGTCAAGGGCTGATTTCTTGTCCTCTGATAAAAGGCATTCTGTTTCGACCGCCAAAACTCTCAGGGGAGCATTTGCAACCGTTTTTCAGCATTTTTGAGTGAATTGGCCAAAGTCAGATTTTTGATGAAATTGTGCCGGGGCTTAGGGATTTTTTCAAAAAAATATTCTTCTGCCGGTTAAGTTTTCGAGGGCTGATTTCTTGTCCTGTGATAAAAAGCCTTCTGTTTCGACCGCCAAAACTCTCAGGGGAGCATTTGCAACCATTTGGCACCATTTTTGAGTGAATTGCCGAAAGTCAGATTTTTCATGAAATTGTGACCCCGGGGCTTAGGGATTTTTTCAAAAAATCTTTTTCTGATGGCAAGGTTGTCGAGGGCTGATTTCTTGTCCTGTGATAAAAGGCCTTCTGTTTCAACCGCCAAAACTCTCAGGGGAGCATTTGCAACCGTTTGGCACCATTTTTGAGTGAATTGGCCAAAGTCAGATTTTTGATGAAATTGTGACCCCGGGGCTTAGGGATTTTTTCAAAAAAATCTTCTTCTGCCGGTTAAGTTGTCAACTTTTTATTTCTTGTCCTGTGATAAAAAGCCTTCTGTTTCGACCGCCAAACCTTCAGGGGAGCATTTTCAACCGTTTGGCACCATTTTTGAATAAATTGCCGAAAGTCAGATTTTTCATGAAATTGTGACCCCGGGGCTTAGGGATTTTTTCAAAAAAATATTCTTCTGCCGGTTAAGTTGTCAAGGGCTGATTTCTTGTCCTCTGATAAAAGGCATTCTGTTTCGACCGCCAAAACTCTCAGGGGAGCATTTGCAACCTTTTGGCACCATTTTTGAGTGAAATGGCCAAAGTCAGATTTTTGATGAAATTGTGACCCCGGGGCTTAGGGATTTTTTCAAAAAAATATTCTTCTGCCGGTTAAGTTTTCGAGGGCTGATTTCTTGTCCTGTGATAAAAAGCCTTCTGTTTCGACCGCCAAAACTCTCAGGGGAGCATTTGCAACCATTTGGCACCATTTTTGAGTGAATTGCCGAAAGTCAGATTTTTCATGAAATTGTGACCCCGGGGCTTAGGGATTTTTTCAAAAAATCTTTTTCTGATGGCAAAGTTGTCGAGGGCTGATTTCTTGTCCTGTGATTAAAGGCCTTCTGTTTCAACCGCCAAAACTCTCAGGGGAGCATTTGCAACCGTTTGGCACCATTTTTGAGTGAATTGGCCAAAGTCAGATTTTTGATGAAATTCTGACCCCGGGGCTTAGGGATTTTTTGAAAAAAAATATTCTTCTGCCGGTTAAGTTTTCGAGGGCTGATTTCTTGTCCTGTGATAAAAAGCCTTCTGTTTCGACCGCCAAAACTCTCAGGGGAGCACTTGCAACCGTTTGCAACCATTTTTGAGTGAATTGCCGAAAGTCAGATTTTTCATGAAATTGTGACCCCGGGGCTTAGGGATTTTTTCAAAAAATCTTTTTCTGATGGCAAAGTTGTCGAGGGCTGATTTCTTGTCCTGTGATAAAAGGCCTTCTGTTTCGACCGCCAAAACTCTCAGGGGAGCATTTGCAACCGTTTGGCTCCATTTTTGAGTGAATTGGCCAAAGTCAGATTTTTTTTTGAAATTGTGACCCCGGGGCTTAGGGATTTTTTCAAAAAAATCTTTTTCTGCCGGTTAAGTTTTCAATGGCTGATTTCTTGTCCTGTGATAAAAGGCCTTCTGTTTCAACCGCCAAAACTCTCAGGGGAGCATTTACAACCGTTTGGCACCATTTTTGAGTGAATTGGCCAAAGTCAGATCTGTGATGAAATTGTGACCCCGGGGCTTAGGGATTTTTTCAAAAAAATCTTTTTCTGATGGTAAAGTTGTAGATGGCTTATTTCTTGTCCTGTGATAAAAAGCCTTCTGTTTCGACCGCCAAACCTTTCAGGGGAGCATTTGCAACCGTTTGGCACCATTTTTGAGTGAATTGGCCAAAGTCAGATTTTTGATGAAATTGTGACCCCGGGGCTTAGGGATTTTTTCAAAAAAATCTTTTTCTGATGGTAAAGTTGTAGATGGCTTATTTCTTGTCTTGTGATAAAAAGACTTCCGTTTTGACCGCCAAAATTTTCAGGGGAGCATTTGCAACCGTTTGCAACCATTTTTGAGTGAATTGGCCAAAGTCAGATTTTTCATGAAATTGTGACCCCGGGGCTTAGGGATTTTTTCACAAAAATCTTCTTCTGCCGGTTAAGTTGTCAAGGGCTGATTTCTTGTACTGTGATAAAAAGCCTTCTGATTCGACCGCCAAACCTCTCTGGGGAGCATTTGCAACCGTTTGGCACGATTTTTGAGTGAATTGCAGAACGTCAGATTTTTGATGAAATTGTGACCCCGGGGCTTAGGGATTTTTTCAAAAAATCTTTTTCTGATGGCAAAGTTGTCGTGGGCTGATTTCTTGTCCTGTGATAAAAGGCCTTCTGTTTCGACCGCCAAAACTCTCAGGGGAGCATTTGCAACCGTTTGGCAGCATTTTTGAGTGAATTGGCCAAAGTCAGATTTTTCATGAAATTGTGACCCCGGGGCTTAGGGATTTTTTCAAAAAAATATTCTTCTGCCGGTTAAGTTGTCAAGGGCTGATTTCTTGTCCTGTGATAAAAAGCCTTCTGTTTCGACCGCCAAAACTCTCAGGGGAGCATTTGCAACCGTTTGGCAGCATTTTTGAGTGAATTGGCCAAAGTCAGATTTTTCATGAAATTGTGACCCCGGGGCTTAGGGATTTTTTCAAAAAATCTTTTTCTGATGGCAAAGTTGTCGAGGGCTGATTTCTTGTCCTGTGATAAAAGGCCTTCTGTTTCAACCGCCAAAACTCTCAGGGGAGCATTTGCACCCGTTTGGCACCATTTTTGAGTGAATTGGCCAAAGTCAGATTTTTTTTGAAATTGTGACCCCGGGGCTTAGGGATTTTTTCAAAAAAATCTTTTTCTGCCGGTTAAGTTTTCAATGGCTGATTTCTTGTCCTGTGATAAAAGGCCTTCTGTTTCAACCGCCAAAACTCTCAGGGGAGCATTTGCAACCGTTTGGCACCATTTTTGAGTGAATTGGCCACAGTCAGATTTTTGATGAAATTGTGACCCCGGGGCTTAGGGATTTTTTCAAAAAAATCTTCTTCTGCCGGTTAAGTTGTCGACTTTTTATTTCTTGTCCTGTCATAAAAAGCCTTCTGTTTCAACCGCCAAAACTTTCAGGGGAGCATTTGCAACCGTTTGGCACGATTTTTGAGTGAATTGGCCAAAGTCAGATCTGTGATGAAATTGTGACTTAGGGATTTTTTCAAAAAAATCTTTTTCTGATGGTAAAGTTGTAGATGGCTTATTTCTTGTCTTGTGATAAAAAGCCTTCCGTTTCGACCGCCAAAATTTTCAGGGGAGCATTTGCAACCGTTTGCAACCATTTTTGAGTGAATTGCCGAAAGTCAGATTTTTCATGAAATTGTGACCCCGGGGCTTAGGGATTTTTTCACAAAAATCTTCTTCTGCCGGTTAAGTTGTCAAGGGCTGATTTCTTGTCCTGTGATAAAAAGCCTTCTGTTTCGACCGCCAAAACTCTCAGGGGAGCATTTGCAACCATTTGGCACCATTTTTGAGTGAATTGCCGAAAGTCAGATTTTTGATGAAATTGTGAACCCGGGCCTTAGGGATTTTTTCAAAAAAATCTTCTTCTGCCGGTTAAGTTGTCAAGGGCTGATTTCTTGTCCTCTGATAAAAGGCATTCTGTTTCGACCGCCAAAACTTTCAGGGGAGCATTTGCAACCGTTTGGCACCATTTTTGAGTGAATTGGCCAAAGTCAGATCTGTGATGAAATTGTGACTTAGGGATTTTTTCAAAAAAAACTTTTTCTGATGGTAAAGTTGTAGATGGCTTATTTCTTGTCTTGTGATAAAAAGCCTTCCGTTTCGACCGCCAAAATTTTCAGGGGAGCATTTGCAACCGTTTGCAACCATTTTTGAGTGAATTGGCCAAAGTCAGATCTGTGATGAAATTGTGACTTAGGGATTTTTTCAAAAAAATCTTTTTCTAATGGTAAAGTTGTCGAGGGCTGATTTCATGTCCTGTGATAAAAGGCCTTCTGTTTCCACCGCCAAAACTCTCAGGGGAGCATATGCAACCGTTTGGCACCATTTTTGAGTGAATTGGCCAAATTCAGATTTTTTATGAAATTGGGCCTTCTGGGCTTGGGGATTTTTTCAAAAAAGTGTTCTTCTGCCGGTTAAGTTGTCAAGGGCTGATTTCTTGTCCTGTGATAAAAGGCCTTCTGTTTCGACCGCCAAAACTCTCAGGGGAGCATTTGCAACCGTTTGGCACCATTTTTGAGTGAATTGCAGAACGTCAGATTTTTGATGAAATTGTGACCCCGGGGCTTAGGGATTTTTTCAAAAAAATCTTTTTCTGCCGGTTAAGTTTTCAATGGCTGATTTCTTGTCCTGTGATAAAAGGCCTTCTGTTTCAACCGCCAAAACTCTCAGGGGAGCATTTGCAACCGTTTGGCACCATTTTTGAGTGAATTGGCCAAAGTCAGATTTTTGATGAAATTGTGACCCCGGGGCTTAGGGATTTTTTCAAAAAAATCTTCTTCTGCCGGTTAAGTTGTCAACTTTTAATTTCTTGTCCTGTGATAAAAAGCCTTCTGTTTCGACCGCCAAAACTCTCAGGGGAGCATTTGCAACCGTTTGGCACCATTTTTGAGTGAATTGTCGAAAGTCAGATTTTTCATGAAATTGTGACCCCGGGGCTTAGGGATTTTTTCAAAAAATCTTGTTCTGATGGTAAAGTTGTCGAGGGCTGATTTCTTGTCCTGTGAAAAAAGGCCTTCTGTTTCGACCGCCAAAACTCTCAGGGGAGCATTTGCAACCGTTTTGCACCATTTTTGAGTGAATTGGCCAAAGTCAGATTTTTTATGAAATTGTGACCCCGGGGCTTAGGGATTTTTTCAAAAAAATCTTTTTCTGATGGTAAAGTTGTAGCTGGCTTATTTCTTGTCCTGTGATAAAAAGCCTTCTGTTTCGACCGCCAAAACTCTCAGGGGAGCATTTGCTACCGTTTGCAACCATTTTTGAGGGAATTGCCGAAAGTCGGATTTTTTATGAAATTGTGACCCCGGGGCTTAGGGATTTTTTCAAAAAAATCTTTTTCTGCCGCTTAAGTTTTCGATGGCTGATTTCTTGTCCTGTGATAAAAAGCATTCTGTTTCGACCACCAAAATTTTCAGGGGAGCATTTCCTACCGTTTGCAACCATTTTTGAGTGAATTGCCGAAAGTCAGATTTTTTAAGAAATTGTGACCCCGGGGCTTGGGGATTTTTTCAAAAAAATCTTCTTCTGCCGGTTAAGTTGTCAACTGCTTATTTCTTGTTCTGTGATAAAAAGCCTTCTGTTTCGACCGCCAAAACTCTCAGGGGAGCATTTGAAACCATTTGGCACCATTTTTGAGTGAATTGCCGAAAGTCAGATTTTTCATGAAATTGTGATCCCAGGGCTTAGGGATTTTTTCAAAAAATCTTTTTCTGATGGCAAAGTTGTCGAGGGAAGATTTCTTGTCCTGTGATAAAAGGCCTTCTGTTTCAACCGCCAAAACTCTCAGGGGAGCATTTGCAACCGTTTGGCACCATTTTTGAGTGAATTGGCCAAAGTCAGATTTTTTTTTGAAATTGTGACCCCGGGGGCTTAGGGATTTTTTCAAAAAAATCTTCTTCTGCCGGTTAAGTTGTCAACTTTTTATTTCTTGTCCTGTGATAAAAAGCCTTCTGTTTCGACCGCCAAACCTCTCTGGGGAGCATTTGCAACCGTTTGGCACCATTTTTGAGTGAATTGCAAAACGTCAGATTTTTGATGAAATTGTGACCCCGGGGCTTAGGGATTTTTTCAAAAAATCTTTTTCTGATGGCAAAGTTGTCGTGGGCTGATTTCTTGTCCTGTGATAAAAGGCCTTCTGTTTCAACCGCCAAAACTCTCAGGGGAGCATTTGCAACCGTTTGGCACCATTTTTGAGTGAATTGGCCACAGTCAGATTTTTTATGAAATTGTGACCCCGGGGGCTTAGGGATTTTTTCAAAAAAATATTCTTCTGCCGGTTAAGTTGTCAAGGGCTGATTTCTTGTCCTGTGATAAAAAGCCTTCTGTTTCGACCGCCAAAACTCTCAGGGGAGCATTTGCAACCATTTGGCACCATTTTTGAGTGAATTGCCGAAAGTCAGATTTTTTTTTGAAATTGTGACCCCGGGGCTTAGGGATTTTTTCAAAAAAATCTTCTTCTGCCGGTTAAGTTGTCAAGGGCTGATTTCTTGTCCTCTGATAAAAGGCATTCTGTTTCGACCGCCAAAACTCTCAGGGGAGCATTTGCAACCGTTTGGCTGCATTTTTGAGTGAATTGGCCAAAGTCAGATTTTTGATGAAATTGTGACCAAGGGGCTTAGGGATTTTTTCAAAAAAATATTCTTCTGCCGGTTAAGTTGTCAACTGCTTATTTCTTGTCCTGTGATAAAAGGCCTTCTTTTTCGACCGCCAAAAATCTCAGGGGAGCATTTGCAACCGTTTGGCACCATTTTTGAGTGAATTGGCCAAAGTCAGATTTTTTTTGAAATTGTGACCCCGGCTTAGGGATTTTTTCAAAAAAATCTTTTTCTGCCGGTTAAGTTTTCAATGGCTGATTTCTTGTCCTGTGATAAAAGGCCTTCTGTTTCAACCGCCAAAACTCTCAGGGGAGCATTTGCAACCGTTTGGCACCATTTTTGAGTGAATTGGCCAAAGTCAGATTTTTGATGAAATTGTGACCCCGGGGCTTAGGTATTTTTTCAAAAAAATCTTCTTCTGCCGGTTAAGTTGTCAACTTTTTATTTCTTGTCCTGTGATAAAAAGCCTTCTGTTTCGACCGCCAAACCTCTCAGGGGAGCATTTTCAACCGTTTGGCACCATTTTTGAATAAATTGCCGAAAGTCAGATTTTGATGAAATTGTGACCCCGGGGCTTAGGGATTTTTTCAAAAAAAACTTTTTCTGATGGTAAAGTTGTAGATGGCTTATTTCTTGTCCTGTGATAAAAAGCCTTCTGTTTCGACCGCCAAAATTTTCAGGGGAGCATTTGCAACCATTTGCAACCATTTTTGAGTTAATTGCCGAAAGTCAGATTTTTTTATGAAATCATGACCCAGGGGCTTAGGGATTTTTTCAAAAAAATATTCTTCTGCCGGTTAAGTTGTCAAGGGCTGATTTCTTGTCCTGTGATAAAAGGCCTTCTGTTTCGACCGCCAAAACTCTCAGGGGAGCATTTGCAACCGTTTGGCACCATTTTTGAGTGAATTGTCGAAAGTCAGATTTTTCATGAAATTGTGACCCCGGGGCTTAGGGATTTTTTCAAAAAAATCTTCTTCTGCCGGTTAAGTTGTCAAGGGCTGATTTCTTGTCCTCTGATAAAAGGCATTCTGTTTCGACCGCCAAAACTTTCAGGGGAGCATTTGCAACCGTTTGGCACCATTTTTGAGTGAATTGGCCAAAGTCAGATCTGTGATGAAATTGTGACTTAGGGATTTTTTCAAAAAAATCTTTTTCTGATGGTATAGTTGTAGATGGCTTATTTCTTGTCTTGTGATAAAAAGCCTTCCGTTTCGACCGCCAAAATTTTCAGGGGAGCATTTGCAACCGTTTGCAACCATTTTTGAGTGAATTGGCAAAGTCAGATCTGTGATGAAATTGTGACTTAGGGATTTTTTCAAAAAAATCTTTTTCTAATGGTAAAGTTGTCGAGGGCTGATTTCTTGTCCTGTGATAAAAGGCCTTCTGTTTCGACCGCCAAAACTCTCAGGGGAGCATATGCAACCGTTTGGCACCATTTTTGAGTGAATTGGCCAAACTCAGATTTTTTATGAAATTGAGACCCCGGGGCTTGGGGATTTTTTCAAAAAAATGTTCTTCTGCCGGTTAAGTTGTCAAGGGCTGATTTCTTGTACTGTGATAAAAAGCCTTCTGATTCGACCGCCAAACCTCTCTGGGGAGCATTTGCAACCGTTTGGCACGATTTTTGAGTGAATTGCAGAACGTCAGATTTTTGATGAAATTGTGACCCCGGGGCTTAGGGATTTTTTCAAAAAATCTTTTTCTGATGGCAAAGTTGTCGTGGGCTGATTTCTTGTCCTGTGATAAAAGGCCTTCTGTTTCAACCGCCAAAACTCTCAGGGGAGCATTTGCAACCGTTTGGCACCATTTTTGAGTGAATTGGCCACAGTCAGATTTTTGATGAAATTGTGAACCCGGGGGCTTAGGGATTTTTTCAAAAAAATCTTCTTCTGCCGGTTAAGTTGTCAAGGGCTGATTTCTTGTCCTCTGATAAAAGGCATTCTGTTTCGACCGCCAAAACTCTCAGGGGAGCATTTGCAACCGTTTGGCTGCATTTTTGAGTGAATTGGCCAAAGTCAGATTTTTGATGAAATTGTGACCCCGGGGCTTAGGGATTTTTTCAAAAAAATCTTCTTCTGCCGGTTAAGTTGTCAAGGGTTGATTTCTTGTCCTGTGATAAAAGGCCTTCTGTTTCAACCGCCAAAACTCTCAGGGGAGCATTTGCAACCGTTTGGCACCATTTTTGAGTGAATAAGCCAAAGTCAGATTTTTTTTGAAATTGTGACCCCGGGGCTTAGGGATTTTTTCAAAAAAATCTTTTTCTGATGGCAAAGTTGTCGAGGGCTGATTTCTTGTCCTGTGATAAAAGGCCTTCTGTTTCAACCGCCAAAACTCTCAGGGGAGCATTTGCAACCGTTTGGCACCATTTTTGAGTGAATTGGCCAAAGTCAGATTTTTGATGAAATTGTGACCCCGGGGCTTAGGTATTTTTTCAAAAAAATCTTCTTCTGCCGGTTAAGTTGTCAACTTTTTATTTCTTGTCCTGTGATAAAAAGCCTTCTGTTTCGACCGCCAAAACTCTCAGGGGAGCATTTGCAACCGTTTGGCACCATTTTTGAGTGAATTGTCGAAAGTCAGATTTTTCATGAAATTGTGACCCCGGGGCTTAGGGATTTTTTCAAAAAATCTTTTTCTGATGGTAAAGTTGTCGAGGGCTGATTTCTTGTCCTGTGAAAAAAGGCCTTCTGTTTCGACCGCCAAAACTCTCAGGGGAGCATTTGCAACCGTTTGCAACCATTTTTGAGTGAATTGCCGAAAGTCAGATTTTTGATGAAATTGTGACCCCGGGGCTTAGGGATTTTTTTCAAAAAAATCTATTTCTGATGGTAAAGTTGTAGCTGGCTTATTTCTTGTCCTGTGATAAAAAGCCTTCTGTTTCGACCGCCAAAATTTTCAGGGGAGCATTTCCTACCGTTTGCAACCATTTTTGAGTGAATTGCCGAAAGTCAGATTTTTTAAGAAATTGTGACCCCGGGGCTTGCGGATTTTTTCAAAAAAATCTTCTTCTGCCGGTTAAGTTGTCAACTGCTTATTTCTTGTCCTGTGATAAAAAGCCTTCTGTTTCGACCGCCAAACCTCTCAGGGGAGCATTTGCAACCGTTTGGCACCATTTTTGAGTGAATTGCCGAATGTCAGATTTTTCATGAAATTGTGACCCCGGGGCTTAGGGATTTTTTCAAAAAAATATTCTTCTGCCGGTTAAGTTGTCAAGGGCTGATTTCTTGTCCTCTGATAAAAGGCATTCTGTTTCGACTGCCAAAACTCTCAGGGGAGCATTTGCAACCGTTTGGCACCATTTTTGAGTGAATTGGCCAAAGTCAGATTTTTTTTTGAAATTGTGACCCCGGGGGCTTAGGGATTTTTTTCAAAAAAATCTTCTTCTGCCGGTTAAGTTGTCAACTTTTTATTTCTTGTCCTGTGATAAAAAGCCTTCTGTTTCAACCGCCAAACCTTTCAGGGGAGCATTTGCAACCGTTTGGCACCATTTTTGAGTGAATTGGCCACAGTCAGATTTTCGATGAAATTGTGACCCCGGGGCTTAGGGATTTTTTCAAAAAATCTTTTTCTGATGGCAAAGTTGTCGTGGGCTGATTTCTTGTCCTGTGATAAAAGGCCTTCTGTTTCAACCGCCAAAACTCTCAGGGGAGCATTTGCAACCGTTTGGCACCATTTTTGAGTGAATTGAAGAACGTCAGATTTCTGATGAAATTGTGATCCCGGGGCTTAGGGATTTTTTCAAAAAATCTTTTTCTGATGGCAAAGTTGTCGAGGGCTGATTTCTTGTCCTGTTATAAAAGGCCTTCTATTTCGACCGCCAAAACTCTCAGGGGAGCATTTGCAACCGTTTGGCACCATTTTTGAGTGAATTGGCCAAAGTCAGATTTTTGATGAAATTGTGACCCCGGGGCTTAGGTATTTTTTCAAAAAAATATTCTTCTGCCGGTTAAGTTGTCAAGGGCTGATTTCTTGTCCTGTGATAAAAAGCCTTCTGTTTCGACCGCCAAAACTCTCAGGGGAGCATTTGCAACCGTTTGGCACCATTTTTGAGTGAATTGCCGAAAGTCAGATTTTTTTTTGAAATTGTGACCCCGGGGCTTAGGGATTTTTTCAAAAAAATCTTTTTCTGCCGGTTAAGTTGTCAAGGGCTGATTTCTTGTCCTGTGATAAAAGGCCTTCTGTTTCGACCGCCAAAACTCTCAGGGGAGCAATTGCAACCGTTTGGCAGCATTTTTGAGTGTATTGGCCCAAGTCAGATTTTTGATGAAATTGTGACCCCGGGGCTTAGGGATTTTTTCAAAAAAATCTTCTTCTGCCGGTTAAGTTGTCAACTTTTTATTTCTTGTCCTGTGATAAAAAGCCTTCTGTTTCGACCGCCAAACCTTCAGGGGAGCATTTGCAACCGTTTGGCATCATTTTTGAGTGAATTGGCCAAAGTCAGATTTTTGATGAAATTGTGACCCCGGGGCTTAGGGATTTTTTCAAAAAAATCTTTTTCTGATGGTAAAGTTGTCGAGGGCTGATTTCTTGTCCTGTGATAAAAGGCCTTCTGTTTCGACCGCCAAACCTCTCAGGGGAGCATTTGCAACCGTTTGGCACCATTTTTGAGTGAATTGGCCAAAGTCAGATTTTTGATGAAATTGTGACCCCGGGGCTTAGGGATTTTTTCAAAAAAAACTTCTTCTGCCGGTTAAGTTGTCAACTGCTTATTTCTTGTCCTGTGATAAAAAGCCTTCTGTTTCAACCGCCAAACCTCTCAGGGGAGCATTTGCAACCGTTTGGCACCATTTTTGAGTGAATTGGCCAAAGTCAGATTTTTAATGAAATTGTGACCCCGGGGCTTAGGCATTTTTTCAAAAAAATATTCTTCTTCCGGTTAAGTTGTCAAGTGCTGATTTCTTGTCCTCTGATAAAAGGCATTCTGTTTCGACCGCCAAAACTCTCAGGGGAGCATTTGCAACCGTTTGGCACCATTTTTGAGTGAATTGGCAAAGTCAGATTTTTTATGAAATTGTGACCCCCGGGGGCTTAGGGATTTTTTCAAAAAAATCTTCTTCTGCCGGTTAAGTTGTCGAGGGCTGATTTCTTGTCCTGTGATAAAAAGCCTTCTGTTTCGACCGCCAAAACTCTCAGGGGAGCATTTGCAACCATTTGGCACCATTTTTGAGTGAATTGGCCAAAGTCAGATTTTTGATGAAATTGTGACCCCGGGGCTTAGGGATTTTTAAAAAAAATATTCTTCTGCCGGTTAAGTTTTCGAGGGCTGATTTCTTGTCCTGTGATAAAAAGCCTTCTGTTTCGACCGCCAAAACTCTCAGGGGAGCATTTGCAACCATTTGGCACCATTTTTGAGTGAATTGGCCAAAGTCAGATTTTTTATGAAATTGTGACCCCGGGGCTTAGGGATTTTTTCAAAAAAATCTTCTTCTGCCGGTTAAGTTGTCAAGGGATAATTTCTTGTACTGTGATAAAAAGCCTTCTGATTCGACCGCCAAACCTCTCTGGGGAGCATTTGCAACCGTTTGGCATGATTTTTGAGTGAATTTGACAACGTCAGATTTTTGATGAAATTGTGACCCCGAGGCTTAGGGATTTTTTCAAAAAAATATTCTTCTGCCGGTTAAGTTTTCGATGGCTGATTTCTTGTCCTGTGATAAAAAGCCTTCTGTTTGGACCGCCAAAACTCTCAGGGGAGCATTTGCAACCGTTTCGCACCATTTTTGAGTGAATTGCCGAAAGTCAGATTTTTCATGAAATTGTGACCCCGGGGCTTAGGGATTTTTTCAAAAAAATATTCTTCTGCCGGTTAAGTTGTCAAGGGCTGATTTCTTGTCCTCTGATAAAAGGCATTCTGTTTCGACCGCCAAAACTCTCAGGGGAGCATTTGCAACCGTTTGGCAGCATTTTTGAGTGAATTGGCCAAAGTCAGATTTTTGATGAAATTGTGACCCCGGGGCTTAGGGATTTTTTCAAAAAAATATTCTTCTGCCGGTTAAGTTTTCAATGGCTGATTTCTTGTCCTGTGATAAAAGGCCTTCTGTTTCAACCGCCAAAACTCTCAGGGGAGCATTTGCAACCGTTTGGCACCATTTTTGAGTGAATTGGCCAAAGTCAGATTTTTGATGAAATTGTGACCCCGGGGCTTAGGTATTTTTTCAAAAAAATCTTCTTCTGCCGGTTAAGTTGTCAACTTTTTATTTCTTGTCCTGTGATAAAAAGCCTTCTGTTTCGACTGCCAAACCTTCAGGGGAGCATTTGCAACCGTTTGGCACCATTTTTGAGTGAATTGGCCAAAGTCAGATCTTTGATGAAATTGTGACCCCGGGGCTTAGGGATTTTTTCAAAAAAATATTCTTCTGCCGGTTAGGTTGTCAAGGGCTGATTTCTTGTCCTGTGATAAAAAGCCTTCTGTTTCGACCGCCAAAACTCTCAGGGGAGCATTTGCAACCGTTTGGCACCATTTTTGAGTGAATTGCCGAAAGTCAGATTTTTCATGAAATTGTGACCCCGGGGCTTAGGGATTTTTTCAAAAGAATATTCTTCTGCCGGTTAAGTTGTCAACTGCTTATTTCTTGTCCTGTGATAAAAAGCCTTCTGTTTCGACCGCCAAACCTCTCAGGGGAGCATTTTCAACCGTTTGGCACCATTTTTGAATAAATTGCCGAAAGTCAGATTTTGATGAAATTGTGACCCCGGGGCTTAGGGATTTTTTCAAAAAAATCTTTTTCTGATGGTAAAGTTGTAGATGGCTTATTTCTTGTCCTGTGATAAAAAGCCTTCTGTTTCGACCGCCAAAATTTTCTGGGGAGCATTTGCAACCATTTGCAACCATTTTTGAGTTAATTGCCGAAAGTCAGATTTTTTTATGAAATCATGACCCAGGGGCTTAGGGATTTTTTCAAAAAAATATTCTTCTGCCGGTTAAGTTGTCAAGGGCTGATTTCTTGTCCTGTGATAAAAGGCCTTCTGTTTCGACCGCCAAAACTCTCAGGGGAGCATTTGCAACCGTTTGGCACCATTTTTGAGTGAATTGTCGAAAGTCAGATTTTTCATGAAATTGTGACCCCGGGGCTTAGGGATTTTTTCAAAAAAATCTTCTTCTGCCGGTTAAGTTGTCAAGGGCTGATTTCTTGTCCTCTGATAAAAGGCATTCTGTTTCGACCGCCAAAACTTTCAGGGGAGCATTTGCAACCGTTTGGCACCATTTTTGAGTGAATTGGCCAAAGTCAGATCTGTGATGAAATTGTGACTTAGGGATTTTTTCAAAAAAATCTTTTTCTGATGGTAAAGTTGTAGATGGCTTATTTCTTGTCTTGTGATAAAAAGCCTTCCGTTTCGACCGCCAAAATTTTCAGGGGAGCATTTGCAACCGTTTGCAACCATTTTTGAGTGAATTGGCCAAAGTCAGATCTGTGATGAAATTGTGACTTAGGGATTTTTTCAAAAAAATCTTTTTCTAATGGTAAAGTTGTCGAGGGCTGATTTCTTGTCCTGTGATAAAAGGCCTTCTGTTTCGACCGCCAAAACTCTAAGGGGAGCATATGCAACCGTTTGGCACCATTTTTGAGTGAATTGGCCAAACTCAGATTTTTTATGAAATTGAGACCCCGGGGCTTGGGGATTTTTTCAAAAAAATGTTCTTCTGCCGGTTAAGTTGTCAAGGGCTGATTTCTTGTACTGTGATAAAAAGCCTTCTGATTCGACCGCCAAACCTCTCTGGGGAGCATTTGCAACCGTTTGGCACGATTTTTGAGTGAATTGCAGAACGTCAGATTTTTGATGAAATTGTGACCCCGGGGCTTAGGGATTTTTTCAAAAAATCTTTTTCTGATGGCAAAGTTGTCGTGGGCTGATTTCTTGTCCTGTGATAAAAGGCCTTCTGTTTCAACCGCCAAAACTCTCAGGGGAGCATTTGCAACCGTTTGGCACCATTTTTGAGTGAATTGGCCAAAGTCAGATTTTTGATGAAATTGTGACCCCGGGGCTTAGGGATTTTTTCAAAAAAATCTTCTTCTGCCGGTTAAGTTGTCAAGGGTTGATTTCTTGTCCCGTGATAAAAGGCCTTCTGTTTCAACCGCCAAAACTCTCAGGGGAGCATTTGCAACCGTTTGGCACCATTTTTGAGTGAATAAGCCAAAGTCAGATTTTTTTTGAAATTGTGACCCCGGGGCTTAGGGATTTTTTCAAAAAAATCTTTTTCTGCCGGTTAAGTTTTCAATGGCTGATTTCTTGTCCTGTGATAAAAGGCCTTCTGTTTCGACCGCCAAAACTCTCAGGGGAGCATTTGCAACCGTTTGGCAGCATTTTTGAGTGTATTGGCCCAAGTCAGATTTTTGATGAAATTGTGACCCCGGGGCTTAGGTATTTTTTCAAAAAAATCTTCTTCTGCCGGTTAAGTTGTCAACTTTTTATTTCTTGTCCTGTGATAAAAAGCCTTCTGTTTCGACCACCAAAACTCTCAGGGGAGCATTTGCAACCGTTTGGCACCATTTTTGAGTGAATTGTCGAAAGTCAGATTTTTCATGAAATTGTGACCCCGGGGCTTAGGGATTTTTTCAAAAAATCTTTTTCTGATGGTAAAGTTGTCGAGGGCTGATTTCTTGTCCTGTGAAAAAAGGCCTTCTGTTTCGACCGCCAAAACTCTCAGGGGAGCATTTGCAACCGTTTGCAACCATTTTTGAGTGAATTGCCGAAAGTCAGATTTTTGATGAAATTGTGACCCCGGGGCTTAGGTATTTTTTCAAAAAAAACTTCTTCTGCCGGTTAAGTTGTCAACTGCTTATTTCTTGTCCTGTGATAAAAAGCCTTCTGTTTCAACCGCCAAACCTCTCAGGGGAGCATTGGCAACCGTTTGGCACCATTTTTGAGTGAATTGGCCAAAGTCAGATTTTTAATGAAATTGTGACCCCGGGGCTTAGGCATTTTTTCAAAAAAATATTCTTCTTCCGGTTAAGTTGTCAAGTGCTGATTTCTTGTCCTCTGATAAAAGGCATTCTGTTTCGACCGCCAAAACTCTCAGGGGAGCATTTGCAACCGTTTGGCACCATTTTTGAGTGAATTGGCAAAGTCAGATTTTTTATGAAATTGTGACCCCCGGGGGCTTAGGGATTTTTTCAAAAAAATCTTCTTCTGCCGGTTAAGTTGTCGAGGGCTGATTTCTTGTCCTGTGATAAAAAGCCTTCTGTTTCGACCGCCAAAACTCTCAGGGGAGCATTTGCAACCATTTGGCACCATTTTTGAGTGAATTGGCCAAAGTCAGATTTTTGATGAAATTGTGACCCCGGGGCTTAGGGATTTTTAAAAAAAATATTCTTCTGCCGGTTAAGTTTTCGAGGGCTGATTTCTTGTCCTGTGATAAAAAGCCTTCTGTTTCGACCGCCAAAACTCTCAGGGGAGCATTTGCAACCATTTGGCACCATTTTTGAGTGAATTGGCCAAAGTCAGATTTTTTATGAAATTGTGACCCCGGGGCTTAGGGATTTTTTCAAAAAAATCTTCTTCTGCCGGTTAAGTTGTCAAGGGATAATTTCTTGTACTGTGATAAAAAGCCTTCTGATTCGACCGCCAAACCTCTCTGGGGAGCATTTGCAACCGTTTGGCATGATTTTTGAGTGAATTTGACAACGTCAGATTTTTGATGAAATTGTGACCCCGAGGCTTAGGGATTTTTTCAAAAAAATATTCTTCTGCCGGTTAAGTTTTCGATGGCTGATTTCTTGTCCTGTGATAAAAAGCCTTCTGTTTGGACCGCCAAAACTCTCAGGGGAGCATTTGCAACCGTTTCGCACCATTTTTGAGTGAATTGCCGAAAGTCAGATTTTTCATGAAATTGTGACCCCGGGGCTTAGGGATTTTTTCAAAAAAATATTCTTCTGCCGGTTAAGTTGTCAAGGGCTGATTTCTTGTCCTCTGATAAAAGGCATTCTGTTTCGACCGCCAAAACTCTCAGGGGAGCATTTGCAACCGTTTGGCAGCATTTTTGAGTGAATTGGCCAAAGTCAGATTTTTGATGAAATTGTGACCCCGGGGCTTAGGGATTTTTTCAAAAAAATATTCTTCTGCCGGTTAAGTTTTCAATGGCTGATTTCTTGTCCTGTGATAAAAGGCCTTCTGTTTCAACCGCCAAAACTCTCAGGGGAGCATTTGCAACCGTTTGGCACCATTTTTGAGTGAATTGGCCAAAGTCAGATTTTTGATGAAATTGTGACCCCGGGGCTTAGGTATTTTTTCAAAAAAATCTTCTTCTGCCGGTTAAGTTGTCAACTTTTTATTTCTTGTCCTGTGATAAAAAGCCTTCTGTTTCGACTGCCAAACCTTCAGGGGAGCATTTGCAACCGTTTGGCACCATTTTTGAGTGAATTGGCCAAAGTCAGATCTTTGATGAAATTGTGACCCCGGGGCTTAGGGATTTTTTCAAAAAAATATTCTTCTGCCGGTTAGGTTGTCAAGGGCTGATTTCTTGTCCTGTGATAAAAAGCCTTCTGTTTCGACCGCCAAAACTCTCAGGGGAGCATTTGCAACCGTTTGGCACCATTTTTGAGTGAATTGCCGAAAGTCAGATTTTTCATGAAATTGTGACCCCGGGGCTTAGGGATTTTTTCAAAAGAATATTCTTCTGCCGGTTAAGTTGTCAACTGCTTATTTCTTGTCCTGTGATAAAAAGCCTTCTGTTTCGACCGCCAAACCTCTCAGGGGAGCATTTTCAACCGTTTGGCACCATTTTTGAATAAATTGCCGAAAGTCAGATTTTGATGAAATTGTGACCCCGGGGCTTAGGGATTTTTTCAAAAAAATCTTTTTCTGATGGTAAAGTTGTAGATGGCTTATTTCTTGTCCTGTGATAAAAAGCCTTCTGTTTCGACCGCCAAAATTTTCTGGGGAGCATTTGCAACCATTTGCAACCATTTTTGAGTTAATTGCCGAAAGTCAGATTTTTTTATGAAATCATGACCCAGGGGCTTAGGGATTTTTTCAAAAAAATATTCTTCTGCCGGTTAAGTTGTCAAGGGCTGATTTCTTGTCCTGTGATAAAAGGCCTTCTGTTTCGACCGCCAAAACTCTCAGGGGAGCATTTGCAACCGTTTGGCACCATTTTTGAGTGAATTGTCGAAAGTCAGATTTTTCATGAAATTGTGACCCCGGGGCTTAGGGATTTTTTCAAAAAAATCTTCTTCTGCCGGTTAAGTTGTCAAGGGCTGATTTCTTGTCCTCTGATAAAAGGCATTCTGTTTCGACCGCCAAAACTTTCAGGGGAGCATTTGCAACCGTTTGGCACCATTTTTGAGTGAATTGGCCAAAGTCAGATCTGTGATGAAATTGTGACTTAGGGATTTTTTCAAAAAAATCTTTTTCTGATGGTAAAGTTGTAGATGGCTTATTTCTTGTCTTGTGATAAAAAGCCTTCCGTTTCGACCGCCAAAATTTTCAGGGGAGCATTTGCAACCGTTTGCAACCATTTTTGAGTGAATTGGCCAAAGTCAGATCTGTGATGGAATTGTGACTTAGGGATTTTTTCAAAAAAATCTTTTTCTAATGGTAAAGTTGTCGAGGGCTGATTTCTTGTCCTGTGATAAAAGGCCTTCTGTTTCGACCGCCAAAACTCTAAGGGGAGCATATGCAACCGTTTGGCACCATTTTTGAGTGAATTGGCCAAACTCAGATTTTTTATGAAATTGAGACCCCGGGGCTTGGGGATTTTTTCAAAAAAATGTTCTTCTGCCGGTTAAGTTGTCAAGGGCTGATTTCTTGTACTGTGATAAAAAGCCTTCTGATTCGACCGCCAAACCTCTCTGGGGAGCATTTGCAACCGTTTGGCACGATTTTTGAGTGAATTGCAGAACGTTAGATTTTTGATGAAATTGTGACCCCGGGGCTTAGGGATTTTTTCAAAAAATCTTTTTCTGATGGCAAAGTTGTCGTGGGCTGATTTCTTGTCCTGTGATAAAAGGCCTTCTGTTTCAACCGCCAAAACTCTCAGGGGAGCATTTGCAACCGTTTGGCACCATTTTTGAGTGAATTGGCCAAAGTCAGATTTTTGATGAAATTGTGACCCCGGGGCTTAGGGATTTTTTCAAAAAAATCTTCTTCTGCCGGTTAAGTTGTCAAGGGTTGATTTCTTGTCCTGTGATAAAAGGCCTTCTGTTTCAACCGCCAAAACTCTCAGGGGAGCATTTGCAACCGTTTGGCACCATTTTTGAGTGAATAAGCCAAAGTCAGATTTTTTTTGAAATTGTGACCCCGGGGCTTAGGGATTTTTTCAAAAAAAACTTTTTCTGCCGGTTAAGTTTTCAATGGCTGATTTCTTGTCCTGTGATAAAAGGCCTTCTGTTTTGACCGCCAAAACTCTCAGGGGAGCATTTGCAACCGTTTGGCAGCATTTTTGAGTGTATTGGCCCAAGTCAGATTTTTGATGAAATTGTGACCCCGGGGCTTAGGTATTTTTTCAAAAAAATCTTCTTCTGCCGGTTAAGTTGTCAACTTTTTATTTCTTGTCCTGTGATAAAAAGCCTTCTGTTTCGACCGCCAAAACTCTCAGGGGAGCATTTGCAACCGTTTGGCACCATTTTTGAGTGAATTGTCGAAAGTCAGATTTTTCATGAAATTGTGACCCCGGGGCTTAGGGATTTTTTCAAAAAATCTTTTTCTGATGGTAAAGTTGTCGAGGGCTGATTTCTTGTCCTGTGAAAAAAGGCCTTCTGTTTCGACCGCCAAAACTCTCAGGGGAGCATTTGCAACCGTTTGCAACCATTTTTGAGTGAATTGCCGAAAGTCAGATTTTTGATGAAATTGTGACCCCGGGGCTTAGGGATTTTTTTCAAAAAAAATCTTTTTCTGATGGTAAAGTTGTAGCTGGCTTATTTCTTGTCCTGTGATAAAAAGCCTTCTGTTTCGACCGCCAAAATTTTCAGGGGAGCATTTCCTACCGTTTGCAACCATTTTTGAGTGAATTGCCGAAAGTCAGATTTTTTAAGAAATTGTGACCCCGGGGCTTGGGGATTTTTTCAAAAAAATCTTCTTCTGCTGGTTAAGTTGTCAACTGCTTATTTCTTGTCCTGTGATAAAAAGCCTTCTGTTTCGACCGCCAAACCTCTCAGGGGAGCATTTGCAACCGTTTGGCACCATTTTTGAGTGAATTGCCGAATGTCAGATTTTTCATGAAATTGTGACCCCGGGGCTTAGGGATTTTTTCAAAAAAATATTCTTCTGCCGGTTAAGTTGTCAAGGGCTGATTTCTTGTCCTCTGATAAAAGGCATTCTGTTTCGACTGCCAAAACTCTCAGGGGAGCATTTGCAACCGTTTGGCACGATTTTTGAGTGAATTGGCCAAAGTCAGATTTTTTTTTGAAATTGTGACCCCGGGGGCTTAGGGATTTTTTTCAAAAAAAATCTTCTTCTGCCGGTTAAGTTGTCAACTTTTTATTTCTTGTCCTGTGATAAAAAGCCTTCTGTTTCGACCGCCAAACCTTTCAGGGGAGCATTTGCAACCGTTTGGCACCATTTTTGAGTGAATTGGCCAAAGTCAGATCTGTGATGAAATTGTGACCCCGGGGCTTAGGGATTTTTTCACAAAAATCTTCTTCTGCTGGTAAAGTTGTAGATGGCTTATTTCTTGTCTTGTGATAAAAAGCCTTCTGATTCGACCGCCAAACCTCTCTGGGGAGCATTTGCAACCGTTTGGCACGATTTTTGAGTGAATTGCAGAACGTCAGATTTTTGATGAAATTGTGACCCCGGGGCTTAGGGATTTTTTCAAAAAATCTTTTTCTGATGGCAAAGTTGTCGTGGGCTGATTTCTTGTCCTGTGATAAAAGGCCTTCTGTTTCAACCGCCAAAACTCTCAGGGGAGCATTTGCAACCGTTTGGCACCATTTTTGAGTGAATTGGCCACAGTCAGATTTTTGATGAAATTGTGACCCCCGGGGGCTTAGGGATTTTTTCAAAGAAATCTTCTTCTGCCGGTTAAGTTGTCGAGGGCTGATTTCTTGTCCTGTGATAAAAAGCCTTCTGTTTCGACCGCCGAAACTCTCAGGGGAGCATTTGCAACCATTTGGCACCATTTTTGAGTGAATTGCCGAAAGTCAGATTTTTGATGAAATTGTGACCCCGGGGCTTAGGGATTTTTTCAAAAAAAATATTCTTCTTCCGGTTAAGTTGTCAAGTGCTGATTTCTTGTCCTCTGATAAAAGGCATTCTGTTTCGACCGCCAAAACTCTCAGGGGAGCATTTGCAACCGTTTGGCACCATTTTTGAGTGAATTGGCCAAAGTCAGATCTTTGATGAAATTGTGACCCCGGGGCTTAGGGATTTTTTCAAAAAAATCTTCTTCTGCCGGTTAAGTTGTCAAGGGCTGATTTCTTGTACTGTGATAAAAAGCCTTCTGATTCGACCGCCAAACCTCTCTGGGGAGCATTTGCAACCGTTTGGCATGATTTTTGAGTGAATTGAAGAACGTCAGATTTTTGATGAAATTGTGACCCCGGGGCTTAGGGATTTTTAAAAAAAATATTCTTCTGCCGGTTAAGTTTTCGAGGGTTGATTTCTTGTCCTGTGATAAAAAGCCTTCTGTTTCGACCGCCAAAACTCTCAGGGGAGCATTTGCAACCGTTTGGCACCATTTTTGAGTGAATTGGCCAAAGTCAGATTTTTGATGAAATTGTGACCCCGGGGCTTAGGGATTTTTAAAAAAAATATTCTTCTGCCGGTTAAGTTGTCAAGGGATAATTTCTTGTACTGTGATAAAAAGCCTTCTGATTTGACGGCCAAACCTCTCTGGGGAGCATTTGCAACCGTTTGGCATGATTTTTGAGTGAATTTGACAACGTCAGATTTTTGATGAAATTGTGACCCCGAGGCTTAGGGATTTTTTCAAAAAAATATTCTTCTGCCGGTTAAGTTTTCGATGGCTGATTTCTTGTCCTGTGATAAAAAGCCTTCTGTTTGGACCGCCAAAACTCTCAGGGGAGCATTTGCAACCGTTTCGCACCATTTTTTGAGTGAATTGGCCAAATTCAGATTTTTTAATAAATTGTAAACCCGGGGCTTAGGGATTTTTTCAAAAAAATCTTCTTCTGCCGGTTAAGTTGTCAACTGCTTATTTCTTGTCCTGTGATAAAAAGCCTTCTGTTTTGACCGCCAAACCTCTCAGGGGAGCATTTGCAACCGTTTGGCACCATTTTTGAGTGAATTGGCCAAAGTCAGATTTTTCATGAAATTGTGACCCCGGGGGTTAGGGATTTTTTCAAAAAAATCTTTTCCTGCCGGTTAAGTTGTCAACTGCTTATTTCTTGTCCTGTGATAAAAAGCCTTCTGTTTTGACCGCCAAAACTCTCAGGGGAGCATTTGGAACCGTTTGGCACCATTTTTGAGTGAATTGCCGAAAGTCAGATTTTTGATGAAATTGTGACCCCGGGGCTTAGGGATTTTTTCAAAAAAATCTTCTTCTGCCGGTTAGGTTGTCAACTGCTTATTTCTTGTACTGTGATAAAAAGCCTTCTGATTCGACCGCCAAACCTCTCTGGGGAGCATTTGCAACCGTTTGGCACCATTTTTGAGTGAATTGGAGAACGTCAGATTTTTGATGAAATTGTGACCCCGGGGCTTAGGGATTTTTTCAAAAAATCTTTTTCTGATGGTAAAGTTGTAGCTGGGTTATTTCTTGTCCTGTGATAAAAAGCCTTCTGTTTCGACCGCCAAAATTTTCAGGGGAGCATTTGCTACCGTTTGCAACCATTTTTGAGGGAATTGCCGAAAGTCAGATTTTTTATGAAATTGTGACCCCGGGGCTTAGGGATTTTTTCAAAAAAATCTTTTTCTGCCGGTTAAGTTTTCGATGGCTGATTTCTTGTCCTGTGATAAAAAGCCTTCTGTTTCGACCGCCAAAACTCTCAGGGGAGCATTTGCAACCATTTTGCACCATTTTTCAGTGAATTGCCGAAAGTCAGATTTTTCAAGAAATTGTGACCCCGGGGCTTAGGTATTTTTTCAAAAAAATCTTCTTCTGCCGGTTAAGTTGTCAACTGCTTATTTCTTGTCCTGTGATAAAAAGCCTTCTGTTTCGACCGCCAAACCTCTCAGGGGAGCATTGGCAACCGTTTGGCACCATTTTTGAGTGAATTGCCGAAAGTCAGATTTTTCATGAAATTGTGACCCCGGGGCTTAGGGATTTTTTCAAAAAAATATTCTTCTGCCGGTTAAGTTTTCGAGGGCTGATTTCTTGTCCTGTGATCAAAAGCCTTCTGTTTCGACCGCCAAAATTTTCAGGGGAGCATTTCCTACCGTTTGCAACCATTTTTGAGTGAATTGCCGAAAGTCAGTTTTTTTTATGAAATCATGACCCCGGGTCTTAGGGATTTTTTCAAAAATATCTTTTTCTGCCGGTTAAGTTTTCGATGGCTGATTTCTTGTCCTGTGAGAAAGCCTTCTGTTTCGACCGCCAAAAATCTCAGGGGAGCATTTGCAACCATTTGGCACCATTTTTGAGTGAATTGGCCAAAGTCAGATTTTTCATGAAATTGTGACCCCGGGGCTTAGGGATTTTTTCAAAAAAATCTTCTTCTGCCGGTTAAGTTTTCGATGGCTGATTTCTTGTCCTGTGATAAAAAGCCTTCTGTTTCGACCCCCAAAACTCTCAGGGGAGCATTTGCAACCATTTGGCACCATTTTTGAGTGAATTGGCCAAAGTCAGATTTTTCATGAAATCGTGACCCCGGGGCTTGGGGATTTTTTCAAAAAAATCTTCTTCTGCCGGTTAGGTTGTCAACTGCTTATTTCTTGTACTGTGAAAAAAGGCATTATGTTTCGACTGCCAAAACTCTCAGGGGAGCATTTGCCACCGTTTGGCACGATTTTTGAGTGAATTGGAGAACGTCAGATTTTTGATGAAATTGTGACCCCGGGGCTTAGGGATTTTTTCAAAAAAATCTTCTTCTGTGGATGAAGTTGTCAAGGGCTGATTTCCTTTCCTGTGATAAAAAGCCTTCTGTTTCGACCGCCAAAATTTTCAGGGGAGCATTTGCAACCGTTTGCAACCATTTTTGAGTGAATTGCCGAAAGTCAGATTTTTTTATGAAATCATGACCCCGGGTCTTAGGGATTTTTTCAAAAAAATCTTTTTCTGCCGGTTAAGTTTTCGATGGCTGATTTCTTGTCCTGTGAGAAAGCCTTCTGTTTCGACCGCCAAAACTCTCAGGGGAGCATTTGCAACCATTTGGCACCATTTTTGAGTGAATTGGCCAAAGTCAGATTTTTCATGAAATTGTGACCCCGGGGCTTAGGGATTTTTTCAAAAAAATCTTTTTCTGCCGGTTAAGTTGTCAACTGCTTATTTCTTGTCCTGTGATAAAAGGCCTTCTTTTTCGACCGCCAAAACTCTCAGGGGAGCATTTGCAACCGTTTGGCACCATTTTTGAGTGAATTGGCAAAGTCAGATTTTTTATGAAATTGTGACCCCGGGGCTTAGGGATTTTTTCAAAAAAATCTTTTTCTGCCAGTTAAGTTTTCGATGGCTGATTTCTTGTCCTGTGATAAAAAGCCTTCTGTTTCGACCGCCAAAACTCTCAGGGGAGCATTTGCAACCGTTTGGCACCATTTTTGAGTGAATTGCCGAAAGTCAGATTTTTCATGAAATTGTGACCCCGGGGCTTAGGGATTTTTTCAAAAAAATCTTTTTCTGCCGGTTAAGTTGTCAACTGCTTATTTCTTGTCCTGTGATAAAAGGCCTTCTTTTTCGACCGCCAAAACTCTCAGGGGAGCATTTGCAACCGTTTGGCAGCATTTTTGAGTGAATTGGCCAAAGTCAGATTTTTTATGAAATTGTGACCCCGGGGCTTAGGGATTTTTTCAAAAAAATCTTTTTCTGCCGGTTAAGTTTTCGATGGCTGATTTCTTGTCCTGTGATAAAAAGCCTTCTGTTTCGACCGCCAAAACTCTCAGGGGAGCATTTGCAACCATTTGGCACCATTTTTGAGTGAATTGGCCAAAGTCAGATTTTTCATGAAATCGTGACCCCGGGGCTTGGGGATTTTTTCAAAAAAATCTTTTTCTGCCGGTTAAGTTTTTGATGGCTGATTTCTTGTCCTGTGATAAAAAGCCTTCTGTTTCGACCGCCAAAACTCTCAGGGGAGCATTTGCAACCATTTGGCACCATTTTTGAGTGAATTGGCCAAAGTCAGATTTTTCATGAAATCGTGACCCCGGGGCTTGGGGATTTTTTCAAAAAAATCTTCTTCTGCCGGTTAGGTTGTCAACTGCTTATTTCTTGTACTGTGATAAAAGGCATTCTGTTTCGACTGCCAAAACTCTCAGGGGAGCATTTGCCACCGTTTGGCACGATTTTTGAGTGAATTGGAGAACGTCAGATTTTTGATGAAATCATGACCCCGGGTCCTAGGGATTTTTTCAAAAAAATCTTTTTCTGCCGGTTAAGTTTTCGATGGCTGATTTCTTGTCCTGTGAGAAAGCCTTCTGTTTCGACCGCCAAAACTCTCAGGGGAGCATTTGCAACCGTTTGGCACCATTTTTGAGTGAATTGCCGAAAGTCAGATTTTTTATGAAATTGTGACCCCGGGGCTTAGGGATTTTTTCAAAAAAATCTTCTTCTGCCGGTTAAGTTGTCAACTGCTTATTTCTTGTCCTGTGATAAAAAGCCTTCTGTTTTGAACGCCAAACCTCTCAGGGGAGCATTTGCAACCGTTTGGCACCATTTTTGAGTGAATTGCCGAAAGTCAGATTTTTCATGAAATTGTGACCCCGGGGCTTAGGGATTTTTTCAAAAAAATATTCTTCTTCCGGTTAAGTTGTCAAGGGCTGATTTCTTGTACTGTGATAAAAAGCCTTCTGTTTCGACCGCCAAAACTCTCAGGGGAGCATTTGCAACCGTTTGGCACCATTTTTGAGTGAATTGCCGAAAGTCAGATTTTTTATGAAATTGTGACCCCGGGGCTTGGGGATTTTTTCAAAAAAATATTTTCTGCCGGTTAAGTTTTCGAGGGCTGATTTCTTGTCCTGTGATAAAAAGCCTTCTGTTTCGACAGCCAAAACTCTCAGGGGAGACTTTGCAATCGTTTGGCACCATTTTTGAGGGAATTGCCGAAAGTCAGATTTTTTATGAAATTGTGACCCCGGGGCTTAGGGATTTTTTCAAAAAAATCTTTTTCTGCCGGTTAAGTTTTCGATGGCTGATTTCTTGTCCTGTGATAAAAAGCATTCTGTTTCGACCGCCAAAATTTTCAGGGGAGCATTTCCTACCGTTTGCAACCATTTTTGAGTGACTTGCCGAATGTCAGATTTTTTAAGAAATTGTGACCCCGGGGCTTGGGGATTTTTTCAAAAAAATCTTCTTCTGCCGGTTAAGTTGTCAACTGCTTATTTCTTGTCCTGTGATAAAAAGCCTTCTGTTTCGACCGCCAAAACTCTCAGGGGAGCATTTGCAACCGTTTGGCACCATTTTTGAGTGAATTGGCCAAAGTCAGATTTTTTATGAAATTGTGACCCCGGGGCTTAGGGATTTTTTCAAAAAAATCTTTTTCTGCCGGTTAAGTTTTCGATGGCTGATTTCTTGTCCTGTGAGAAAGCCTTCTGTTTCGACCGCCAAAACTCTCAGGGGAGCATTTGCAACCGTTTGGCACCATTTTTGAGTGAATTGGCCTAATTCAGATTTTTGATGAAATTGTGACACCGGGGCTTAGGGATTTTTTCAAAAAAATCTTCTTCTGCCGGTTAGGTTGTCAACTGCTTATTTCTTGTACTGTGATAAAAAGCCTTCTGATTCGACCACCAAACCTCTCTGGGGAGCATTTGCAACCGTTTGGCACGATTTTTGAGTGAATTGGAGAACGTCAGATTTTTGATGAAATTGTGACCCTGGGGCTTAGGGATTTTTTCAAAAAATCTTTTTCTGATGGTAAAGTTGTCGAGGGCTGATTTCTTGTCCTGTGATAAAAGGCCTTCTGTTTCAACCGCCAAAAAAATCTTCTTCTTCCGGTTAAGTTGTCAACTGCTTATTTCTTCTCCTGTGATAAAAGGCATTCTGTTTCGACCGCCAAAACTCTCAGGGGAGCATTTGCCACCATTTGGCACGATTTTTGAGTGAATTGGAGAACGTCAGATTTTTGATGAAATTGTGACCCCGGGGCTTAGGGATTTTTTCAAAAAAATCTTTTTCTGCCGGTTAGGTTGTCAACTGCTTTTTTCTTGTACTGTGATAAAAAGCCTTCTGATTCGACCACCAAACCTCTCTGGGGAGCATTTTCAACCGTTTGGCACGATTTTTGAGTGAATTGGAGAACGTCAGATTTTTGTTGAAATTGTGACCCCGGGTCTTAGGGATTTTTTCAAAAATTCTTTTTCTGATGGAAAAGTTGTCGAGGGCTGATTTCTTGTCCTGTGAGAAAGCCTTCTGTTTCGACCGCCAAAAATCTCAGGGGAGCATTTGCAACCATTTGGCACCATTTTTGAGTGAATTGGCCAAAGTCAGATTTTTCATGAAATTTTGACCCCGGGGCTTAGGGATTTTTTCAAAAAAATATTCTTCTGCCATTTAAGTTGTAGAGGGCTAATTTCTTGTCCTGTGATAAAAAGCCTTCTGTTTCGACCGCCAAAACTCTCAGGGGAGCATTTGCAACCATTTTGCACGATTTTTGAGTGAATTGCTGAAAGTCAGATTTTTCAAGAAATTGTGACCCCGGGGCTTAGGGATTTTTTCAAAAAAATCTTCTTCTGCCGGTTAAGTTGTCAACTGCTTATTTCTTGTCCTGTGATAAAAAGCCTTCTGATTCGACCGCCAAACCTCTCTGGGGAGCATTTGCAACCGTTTGGCATGATTTTTGAGTGAATTGGCCATAGTCACATTTTTGATGAAATTGTGACCCCGGGGCTTAGGTATTTTTTCAAAAAAATCTTCTTCTGCCGGTTAAGTTGTCAACTGCTTATTTCTTGTCCTGTGATAAAAAGCCTTCTGATTCGACCGCCAAACCTCTCTGGGGAGCATTTGCAACCGTTTGGCACGATTTTTGAGTGAATTGGAGAACGTCAGATTTTTGATGAAATTGTGACCCCGGGGCTTAGGGATTTTTTCAAAAAATCTTTTTCTGATGGTAAAGTTGTCGAGGGCTGATTTCTTGTCCTGTGATAAAAGGCCTTCTGTTTCGACCGCCAAAACTCTCAGGGGAGCATTTGCAACCGTTTTCAACCATTTTTGAGTGAATTGCCGAAAGTCAGTTTTTTTTATGAAATCATGACCCCGGGTCTTAGGGATTTTTTCAAAAAAATCTTTTTCTGCCGGTTAAGTTTTCGATGGCTGATTTCTTGTCCTGTGAGAAAGCCTTCTGTTTCGACCGCCAAAAATCTCAGGGGAGCATTTGCAACCATTTGGCACCATTTTTGAGTGAATTGTCCAAAGTCAGATTTTTCATGAAATTGTGACCCCGGGGCTTAGGGATTTTTTCAAAAAAATCTTCTTCTGCCGGTTAAGTTGTAATCTGCTTATTTCTTGTCCTGTGATAAAAGGCCTTCTTTTTCGACCGCCAAAACTCTCAGGGGAGCATTTGCAACCTTTTGGCACCATTTTTGAGTGAATTGGCCAAAGTCAGATTTTTTATGAAATTGTGACCCCGGGGCTTAGGGATTTTTTCAAAAAAATCTTTTTCTGCCGGTTAAGTTTTCGATGGCTGATTTCTTGTCCTGTGATAAAAAGCCTTCTGTTTCGACCCCCAAAACTCTCAGGGGAGCATTTGCAACCATTTGGCACCATTTTTGAGTGAATTGGCCAAAGTCAGATTTTTCATGAAATCGTGACCCCGGGGCTTGGGGATTTTTTCAAAAAAATCTTCTTCTGCCGGTTAGGTTGTCAACTGCTTATTTCTTGTACTGTGATAAAAGGCATTATGTTTCGACTGCCAAAACTCTCAGGGGAGCATTTGCCACCGTTTGGCACGATTTTTGAGTGAATTGGAGAACGTCAGATTTTTGATGAAATCGTGACCCCGGGGCTTAGGGATTTTTTCAAAAAAATCTTTTTCTGCGGGTTAAGTTTTCGATGGCTGATTTCTTGTCCTGTGATAAAAAGCCTTCTGTTTCGACCGCCAAAACTCTCAGGGGAGCATTTGCAACCGTTTGGCACCATTTTTGAGTGAATTGCCGAAAGTCAGATTTTTCATGAAATTGTGACCCCGGGGCTTAGGGATTTTTTTCAAAAAAATATTCTTCTTCCGGTTAAGTTGTCAAGGGCTGATTTCTTGTACTGTGATAAAAAGCCTTCTGTTTCGACCGCCAAAACTCTCAGGGGAGCACTTGCAACCATTTGGCACCATTTTTGAGTGAATTGGCCAAAGTCAGATTTTTCATGAAATCGTGACCCCGGGGCTTGGGGATTTTTTCAAAAAAATCTTCTTCTGCCGGTTAGGTTGTCAACTGCTTATTTCTTGTACTGTGATAAAAGGCATTCTGTTTCGACTGCCAAAACTCTCAGGGGAGCATTTGCCACCGTTTGGCACGATTTTTGAGTGAATTGGAGAACGTCAGATTTTTGATGAAATCATGACCCCGGGTCCTAGGGATTTTTTCAAAAAAATCTTTTTCTGCCGGTTAAGTTTTCGATGGCTGATTTCTTGTCCTGTGAGAAAGCCTTCTGTTTCGACCGCCAAAACTCTCAGGGGAGCATTTGCAACCGTTTGGCACCATTTTTGAGTGAATTGCCGAAAGTCAGATTTTTTATGAAATTGTGACCCCGGGGCTTAGGGATTTTTTCAAAAAAATCTTCTTCTGCCGGTTAAGTTGTCAACTGCTTATTTCTTGTCCTGTGATAAAAAGCCTTCTGTTTTGACCGCCAAACCTCTCAGGGGAGCATTTGCAACCGTTTGGCACCATTTTTGAGTGAACTGCCGAAAGTCAGATTTTTCATGAAATTGTGACCCCGGGGCTTGGGGATTTTTTCAAAAAAATATTTTCTGCCGGTTAAGTTTTCGAGGGCTGATTTCTTGTCCTGTGATAAAAAGCCTTCTGTTTCGACAGCCAAAACTCTCAGGGGAGCCTTTGCAATCGTTTGGCACCATTTTTGAGTGAATTGCAAAAAGTCAGATTTTTTATGAAATTGTGACCCCGGGGCTTAGGGATTTTTTCAAAAAAATCTTCTTCTGCCGGTTAGGTTGTCAACTGCTTATTTCTTGTACTGTGATAAAAAGCCTTCTGATTCGACCGCCAAACCTCTCTGGGGAGCATTTGCAACCGTTTGGCATGATTTTTGAGTGAATTGGAGAATGTCAGATTTTTGATGAAATTGTGACCCCGGGGCTTAGGGATTTTTTCAAAAAATCTTTTTCTGATGGTAAAGTTGTCGAGGGCTGATTTCTTCTCCTGTGATAAAAGGCCTTCTGTTTCGACCGCCAAAACTCTCAGGGGAGCATTTGCAACCGTTTAGCACCATTTTTGAGTGAATTGGCCAAAGTCAGATTTTTTATGAGATTGTGACCCCGGGGCTTGGGGATTTTTTCAAAAAAATCTTCTTCTGCCGTTTAAGCTGCCGATGGCTGATTTCTTGTCCTGTGAGAAAGCCATCTGTTTCGACCGCCAAAAATCTCAGGGGAGCATTTGCAACCGTTTGCAACCATTTTTGAGTGAATTGCCGAAAGTCAGATTTTTTAATGAAATCATGACCCCGGGTCTTAGGGATTTTTTCAAAAAAATCTTTTTCTGCCGGTTAAGTTTTCGATGGCTGATTTCTTGTCCTGTGAGAAAGCCTTCTGTTTCGACCGCCAAAACTCTCAGGGGAGCATTTGCAACCGTTTGGCACCATTTTTGAGTGAATTGCAAAAAGTTAGATTTTTTATGAAATTGTGACCCCGGGGCTTAGGGATTTTTTCAAAAAAATCTTCTTCTGCCGGTTAAGTTGTCAACTGCTTATTTCTTGTCCTGTGATAAAAAGCCTTCTGTTTTGACCGCCAAACCTCTCAGGGGAGCATTTGCAACCGTTTGGCACCATTTTTGAGTGAACTGCCGAAAGTCAGATTTTTCATGAAATTGTGACCCCGGGGCTTGGGGATTTTTTCTAAAAAATATTTTCTGCCGGTTAAGTTTTCGAGGGCTGATTTCTTGTCCTGTGATAAAAAGCCTTCTGTTTCGACAGCCAAAACTCTCAGGGGAGCCTTTGCAATCGTTTGGCATCATTTTTGAGTGAATTGCAAAAAGTCAGATTTTTTATGAAATTGTGACCCCGGGGCTTAGGGATTTTTTCAAAAAATCTTCTTCTGCCGGTTAGGTTGTCAACTGCTTATTTCTTGTACTGTGATAAAAAGCCTTCTGATTCGACCGCCAAACCTCTCTGGGGAGCATTTGCAACCGTTTGGCATGATTTTTGAGTGAATTGGAGAATGTCAGATTTTTGATGAAATTGTGACCCCGGGGCTTAGGGATTTTTTCAAAAAATCTTTTTCTGATGGTAAAGTTGTCGAGGGCTGATTTCTTCTCCTGTGATAAAAGGCCTTCTGTTTCGACCGCCAAAACTCTCAGGGGAGCATTTGCAACCGTTTAGCACCATTTTTGAGTGAATTGGCCAAAGTCAGATTTTTTATGAGATTGTGACCCCGGGCTTGGGGATTTTTTCAAAAAAATCTTCTTCTGCCGTTTAAGCTGCCGATGGCTGATTTCTTGTCCTGTGAGAAAGCCATCTGTTTCGACCGCCAAAAATCTCAGGGGAGCATTTGCAACCGTTTGCAACCATTTTTGAGTGAATTGCCGAAAGTCAGATTTTTTAATGAAATCATGACCCCGGGTCTTAGGGATTTTTTCAAAAAAATCTTTTTCTGCCGGTTAAGTTTTCGATGGCTGATTTCTTGTCCTGTGAGAAAGCCTTCTGTTTCGACCGCCAAAACTCTCAGGGGAGCATTTGCAACCGTTTGGCACCATTTTTGAGTGAATTGCCGAAAGTCAGATTTTTTATGAAATTGTGACCCCGGGGCTTAGGGATTTTTTCAAAAAAATCTTCTTCTGCCGGTTAAGTTGTCAACTGCTTATTTCTTGTCCTGTGATAAAAAGCCTTCTGTTTTGACCGCCAAACCTCTCAGGGGAGCATTTGCAACCGTTTGGCACCATTTTTGAGTGAATTGCCGAAAGTCAGATTTTTCATGAAATTGTGACCCCGGGGCTTAGGGATTTTTTCAAAAAAATATTCTTCTTCCGGTTAAGTTGTCAAGGGCTGATTTCTTGTACTGTGATAAAAAGCCTTCTGTTTCGACCGCCAAAACTCTCAGGGGAGCATTTGTAACCGTTTGGCACCATTTTTGAGTGAATTGCCGAAAGTCAGATTTTTTATGAAATTGTGACCCCGGGGCTTGGGGATTTTTTCAAAAAAATATTTTCGGCCGGTTAAGTTTTCGAGGGCTGATTTCTTGTCCTGTGATAAAAAGCCTTCTGTTTCGACAGCCAAAACTCTCAGGGGAGCCTTTGCAATCGTTTGGCACCATTTTTGAGTGAATTGCAAAAAGTCAGATTTTTTATGAAATTGTGACCCCGGGGCTTAGGGATTTTTTCAAAAAAATCTTCTTCTGCCGGTTAGGTTGTCAACTGCTTATTTCTTGTACTGTGATAAAAAGCCTTCTGATTCGACCGCCAAACCTCTCTGGGGAGCATTTGCAACCGTTTGGCATGATTTTTGAGTGAATTGGAGAATGTCAGATTTTTGATGAAATTGTGACCCCGGGGCTTAGGGATTTTTTCAAAAAATCTTTTTCTGATGGTAAAGTTGTCGAGGGCTGATTTCTTGTCCTGTGATAAAAGGCCTTCTGTTTCGACCGCCAAAATTCTCAGGGGAGCATTTGCAACCGTTTAGCACCATTTTTGAGTGAATTGGCCAAAGTCAGATTTTTTATGAAATTGTGACCCCGGGGCTTGGGGATTTTTTCAAAAAAATCTTCTTCTGCCGTTTAAGTTGTCGATGGCTGATTTCTTGTCCTGTGAGAAAGCCATCTGTTTCGACCGCCAAAAATCTCAGGGGAGCATTTGCAACCGTTTGCAACCATTTTTGAGTGAATTGCCGAAAGTCAGATTTTTTAATGAAATCATGACCCCGGGTCTTAGGGATTTTTTCAAAAAAATCTTTTTCTGCCGGTTAAGTTTTCGATGGCTGATTTCTTGTCCTGTGAGAAAGCCTTCTGTTTCGACCGCCAAAACTCTCAGGGGAGCATTTGCAACCGTTTGGCACCATTTTTGAGTGAATTGCCGAAAGTCAGATTTTTTATGAAATTGTGACCCCGGGGCTTAGGGATTTTTTCAAAAAAATCTTCTTCTGCCGGTTAAGTTGTCAACTGCTTATTTCTTGTCCTGTGATAAAAAGCCTTCTGTTTCGACCGCCAAAACTCTCAGGGGAGCATTTGCAACCGTTTGGCACCATTTTTGAGTGAATTGCCGAAAGTCAGATTTTTTATGAAATTGTGACCCCGGGGCTTAGGGATTTTTTCAAAAAAATCTTCTTCTGCCGGTTAAGTTGTCAACTGCTTATTTCTTGTCCTGTGATAAAAAGCCTTCTGTTTCGACCGCCAAAACTCTCAGGGGAGCATTTGCAACCGTTTGGCACCATTTTTGAGTGAATTGCCGAAAGTCAGATTTTTTATGAAATTGTGACCCCGGGGCTTAGGGATTTTTTCAAAAAAATCTTCTTCTGCCGGTTAAGTTGTCAACTGCTTATTTCTTGTCCTGTGATAAAAAGCCTTCTGTTTCGACCGCCAAAACTCTCAGGGGAGCATTTGCAACCTTTTGGCACCATTTTTGAGTGAATTGCCGAAAGTCAGATTTTTTATGAAATTGTGACCCCGGGGCTTGGGGATTTTTTCAAAAAAATATTTTCTGCCGGTTAAGTTTTCGAGGGCTGATTTCTTGTCCTGTGATAAAAAGCCTTCTGTTTCGACAGCCAAAACTCTCAGGGGAGCCTTTGCAATCATTTGGCACCATTTTTGAGTGAATTGCAAAAAGTCAGATTTTTTATGAAATTGTGACCCCGGGGCTTAGGGATTTTTTCAAAAAAATCTTCTTCTGCCGGTTAGGTTGTCAACTGCTTATTTCTTGTACTGTGATAAAAAGCCTTCTGATTCGACCGCCAAACCTCTCTGGGGAGCATTTGCAACCGTTTGGCATGATTTTTGAGTGAATTGGAGAATGTCAGATTTTTGATGAAATTGTGACCCCGGGGCTTAGGGATTTTTTCAAAAAATCTTTTTCTGATGGTAAAGTTGTCGAGGGCTGATTTCTTGTCCTGTGATAAAAGGCCTTCTGTTTCGACCGCCAAAACTCTCAGGGGAGCATTTGCAACCGTTTAGCACCATTTTTGAGTGAATTGGCCAAAGTCAGATTTTTTATGAAATTGTGACCCCGGGGCTTGGGGATTTTTTCAAAAAAATCTTCTTCTGCCGTTTAAGCTGTCGATGGCTGATTTCTTGTCCTGTGAGAAAGCCATCTGTTTCGACCGCCAAAAATCTCAGGGGAGCATTTGCAACCGTTTGCAACCATTTTTGAGTGAATTGCCGAAAGTCAGATTTTTTAATGAAATCATGACCCCGGGTCTTAGGGATTTTTTCAAAAAAATCTTTTTCTGCCGGTTAAGTTTTTGATGGCTGATTTCTTGTCCTGTGAGAAAGCCTTCTGTTTCGACCGCCAAAACTCTCAGGGGAGCATTTGCAACCGTTTGGCACCATTTTTGAGTGAATTGCTGAAAGTCAGATTTTTTATGAAATTGTGACCCCGGGGCTTAGGGATTTTTTCAAAAAAATCTTCTTCTGCCGGTTAAGTTGTCAACTGCTTATTTCTTGTCCTGTGATAAAAAGCCTTCTGTTTTGACCGCCAAACCTCTCAGGGGAGCATTTGCAACCGTTTGGCACCATTTTTGAGTGAATTGCCGAAAGTCAGATTTTTTATGAAATTGTGACCCCGGGGCTTAGGGATTTTTTCAAAAAAATCTTCTTCTGCCGGATAAGTTGTCAACTGCTTATTTCTTGTCCTGTGATAAAAAGCCTTCTGTTTTGACCGCCAAACCTCTCAGGGGAGCATTTGCAACCGTTTGGCACCATTTTTGAGTGAATTGCCGAAAGTCAGATTTTTCATGAAATTGTGACCCCGGGGCTTAGGGATTTTTTCAAAAAAATATTCTTCTTCCGGTTAAGTTGTCAAGGGCTGATTTCTTGTACTGTGATAAAAAGCCTTCTGTTTCGACCGCCAAAACTCTCAGGGGAGCATTTGTAACCGTTTGGCACCATTTTTGAGTGAATTGCCGAAAGTCAGATTTTTTATGAAATTGTGACCCCGGGGCTTGGGGATTTTTTCAAAAAAATATTTTCTGCCGGTTAAGTTTTCGAGGGCTGATTTCTTGTACTGTGATAAAAAGCCTTCTGATTCGACCGCCAAACCTCTCTGGGGAGCATTTGCAACCGTTTGGCATGATTTTTGAGTGAATTGGAGAATGTCAGATTTTTGATGAAATTGTGACCCCGGGGCTTAGGGATTTTTTCAAAAAATCTTTTTCTGATGGTAAAGTTGTCGAGGGCTGATTTCTTGTCCTGTGATAAAAGGCCTTCTGTTTCGACCGCCAAAACTCTCAGGGGAGCATTTGCAACCGTTTAGCACCATTTTTGAGTGAATTGGCCAAAGTCAGATTTTTTATGAAATTGTGACCCCGGGGCTTGGGGATTTTTTCAAAAAAATCTTCTTCTGCCGTTTAAGTTGTCGATGGCTGATTTCTTGTCCTGTGAGAAAGCCATCTGTTTCGACCGCCAAAAATCTCAGGGGAGCATTTGCAACCGTTTGCAACCATTTTTGAGTGAATTGCCGAAAGTCAGATTTTTTAATGAAATCATGACCCCGGGTCTTAGGGATTTTTTCAAAAAAATCTTTTTCTGCCGGTTAAGTTTTCGATGGCTGATTTCTTGTCCTGTGAGAAAGCCTTCTGTTTCGACCGCCAAAACTCTCAGGGGAGCATTTGCAACCGTTTGGCACCATTTTTGAGTGAATTGCCGAAAGTCAGATTTTTTATGAAATTGTGACCCCGGGGCTTAGGGATTTTTTCAAAAAAATCTTCTTCTGCCGGTTAAGTTGTCAACTGCTTATTTCTTGTCCTGTGATAAAAAGCCTTCTGTTTTGACCGCCAAACCTCTCAGGGGAGCATTTGCAACCGTTTGGCACCATTTTTGAGTGAATTGCCGAAAGTCAGATTTTTCATGAAATTGTGACCCCGGGGCTTAGGGATTTTTTCAAAAAAATATTCTTCTTCCGGTTAAGTTGTCAAGGGCTGATTTCTTGTACTGTGATAAAAAGCCTTCTGTTTCGACCGCCAAAACTCTCAGGGGAGCATTTGCAACCGTTTGGCACCATTTTTGAGTGAATTGCCGAAAGTCAGATTTTTTATGAAATTGTGACCCCGGGGCTTCGGGATTTTTACAAAAAAATATTTTCTGCCGGTTAAGTTTACGAGGGCTGATTTCTTGTCCTGTGATAAAAAGCCTTCTGTTTCGACAGCCAAGACTCTCAGGGGAGCCTTTGCAATCGTTTGGCACCATTTTTGAGTGAATTGCAAAAAGTCAGATTTTTTATGAAATTGTGACCCCGGGGCTTAGGGATTTTTTCAAAAAAATCTTCTTCTGCCGGTTAGGTTGTCAACTGCTTATTTCTTGTACTGTGATAAAAAGCCTTCTGATTCGACCGCCAAACCTCTCTGGGGAGCATTTGCAACCGTTTGGCATGATTTTTGAGTGAATTGGAGAATGTCAGATTTTTGATGAAATTGTGACCCCGGGGCTTAGGGATTTTTTCAAAAAATCTTTTTCTGATGGTAAAGTTGTCGAGGGCTGATTTCTTGTCCTGTGATAAAAGGCCTTCTGTTTCGACCGCCAAAACTCTCAGGGGAGCATTTGCAACCGTTTAGCACCATTTTTGAGTGAATTGGCCAAAGTCAGATTTTTTATGAAATTGTGACCCCGGGGCTTGGGGATTTTTTCAAAAAAATCTTCTTCTGCCGTTTAAGCTGTCGATGGCTGATTTCTTGTCCTGTGAGAAAGCCATCTGTTTCGACCGCCAAAAATCTCAGGGGAGCATTTGCAACCGTTTGCAACCATTTTTGAGTGAATTGCCGAAAGTCAGATTTTTTAATGAAATCATGACCCCGGGTCTTAGGGATTTTTTCAAAAAAATCTTTTTCTGCCGGTTAAGTTTTTGATGGCTGATTTCTTGTCCTGTGAGAAAGCCTTCTGTTTCGACCGCCAAAACTCTCAGGGGAGCATTTGCAACCGTTTGGCACCATTTTTGAGTGAATTGCTGAAAGTCAGATTTTTTATGAAATTGTGACCCCGGGGCTTAGGGATTTTTTCAAAAAAATCTTCTTCTGCCGGTTAAGTTGTCAACTGCTTATTTCTTGTCCTGTGATAAAAAGCCTTCTGTTTTGACCGCCAAACCTCTCAGGGGAGCATTTGCAACCGTTTGGCACCATTTTTGAGTGAATTGCCGAAAGTCAGATTTTTTATGAAATTGTGACCCCGGGGCTTAGGGATTTTTTCAAAAAAATCTTCTTCTGCCGGATAAGTTGTCAACTGCTTATTTCTTGTCCTGTGATAAAAAGCCTTCTGTTTTGACCGCCAAACCTCTCAGGGGAGCATTTGCAACCGTTTGGCACCATTTTTGAGTGAATTGCCGAAAGTCAGATTTTTCATGAAATTGTGACCCCGGGGCTTAGGGATTTTTTCAAAAAAATATTCTTCTTCCGGTTAAGTTGTCAAGGGCTGATTTCTTGTACTGTGATAAAAAGCCTTCTGTTTCGACCGCCAAAACTCTCAGGGGAGCATTTGTAACCGTTTGGCACCATTTTTGAGTGAATTGCCGAAAGTCAGATTTTTTATGAAATTGTGACCCCGGGGCTTGGGGATTTTTTCAAAAAAATATTTTCTGCCGGTTAAGTTTTCGAGGGCTGATTTCTTGTACTGTGATAAAAAGCCTTCTGATTCGACCGCCAAACCTCTCTGGGGAGCATTTGCAACCGTTTGGCATGATTTTTGAGTGAATTGGAGAATGTCAGATTTTTGATGAAATTGTGACCCCGGGGCTTAGGGATTTTTTCAAAAAATCTTTTTCTGATGGTAAAGTTGTCGAGGGCTGATTTCTTGTCCTGTGATAAAAGGCCTTCTGTTTCGACCGCCAAAACTCTCAGGGGAGCATTTGCAACCGTTTAGCACCATTTTTGAGTGAATTGGCCAAAGTCAGATTTTTTATGAAATTGTGACCCCGGGGCTTGGGGATTTTTTCAAAAAAATCTTCTTCTGCCGTTTAAGTTGTCGATGGCTGATTTCTTGTCCTGTGAGAAAGCCATCTGTTTCGACCGCCAAAAATCTCAGGGGAGCATTTGCAACCGTTTGCAACCATTTTTGAGTGAATTGCCGAAAGTCAGATTTTTTAATGAAATCATGACCCCGGGTCTTAGGGATTTTTTCAAAAAAATCTTTTTCTGCCGGTTAAGTTTTCGATGGCTGATTTCTTGTCCTGTGAGAAAGCCTTCTGTTTCGACCGCCAAAACTCTCAGGGGAGCATTTGCAACCGTTTGGCACCATTTTTGAGTGAATTGCCGAAAGTCAGATTTTTTATGAAATTGTGACCCCGGGGCTTAGGGATTTTTTCAAAAAAATCTTCTTCTGCCGGTTAAGTTGTCAACTGCTTATTTCTTGTCCTGTGATAAAAAGCCTTCTGTTTTGACCGCCAAACCTCTCAGGGGAGCATTTGCAACCGTTTGGCACCATTTTTGAGTGAATTGCCGAAAGTCAGATTTTTCATGAAATTGTGACCCCGGGGCTTAGGGATTTTTTCAAAAAAATATTCTTCTTCCGGTTAAGTTGTCAAGGGCTGATTTCTTGTACTGTGATAAAAAGCCTTCTGTTTCGACCGCCAAAACTCTCAGGGGAGCATTTGCAACCGTTTGGCACCATTTTTGAGTGAATTGCCGAAAGTCAGATTTTTTATGAAATTGTGACCCCGGGGCTTCGGGATTTTTACAAAAAAATATTTTCTGCCGGTTAAGTTTACGAGGGCTGATTTCTTGTCCTGTGATAAAAAGCCTTCTGTTTCGACAGCCAAGACTCTCAGGGGAGCCTTTGCAATCGTTTGGCACCATTTTTGAGTGAATTGCAAAAAGTCAGATTTTTTATGAAATTGTGACCCCGGGGCTTAGGGATTTTTTCAAAAAAATCTTCTTCTGCCGGTTAGGTTGTCAACTGCTTATTTCTTGTACTGTGATAAAAAGCCTTCTGATTCGACCGCCAAACCTCTCTGGGGAGCATTTGCAACCGTTTGGCATGATTTTTGAGTAAATTGGAGAATGTCAGATTTTTGATGAAATTGTGACCCCGGGGCTTAGGGATTTTTTCAAAAAATCTTTTTCTGATGGTAAAGTTGTCGAGGGCTGATTTCTTGTCCTGTGATAAAAGGCCTTCTGTTTCACCCGCCAAAAAAATCTTCTTCTTCCGGTTAAGTTGTCAACTGCTTATTTCTTCTCCTGTGATAAAAGGCATTCTGTTTCGACCGCCAAAACTCTCAGGGGAGCATTTGCCACCGTTTGGCACGATTTTTGAGTGAATTGGAGAACGTCAGATATTTGATGAAATTGTGAACCCGGGGCTTAGGGATTTTTTCAAAAAAATCTTCTTCTGCCGTTTAAGTTGTCGATGGCTGATTTCTTGTCCTGTGAGAAAGCCATCTGTTTCGACCGCCAAAAAATCTCAGGGGAGCGTTTGCAACCGTTTGCAACCATTTTTGAGTGAATTGCCGAAAGTCAGATTTTTTAATGAAATCATGACCCCGGGTCTTAGGGATTTTTTCAAAAAAATCTTTTTCTGCCGGTTAAGTTGTCGATGGCTGATTTCTTGTCCTTTGAGAAAGCCTTCTGTTTCGAACGCCAAAAATCTCAGGGGAGCATTTGCAACCATTTGGCACCATTTTTGAGTGAATTGGCCAAAGTCAGATTTTTCATGAAATTGTGACCCCGGGGCTTAGGGATTTTTTCAAAAAAATCTTCTTCTGCCGGTTAAGTTGTCATCTGCTTATTTCTTGTCCTTTGATAAAAGGCCTTCTGTTTCGACCGAAAAAACTCTCAGGGGAGCATTTGCAACCGTTTGGCACCATTTTTGAGTGAATTGGCCAAAGTCAGATTTTTCATGAAATTGTGACCCCGGGGCTTAGGGATTTTTTCAAAAAAATATTCTTCTGCCGTTTAAGTTGTAGAGGGCTAATTTCTTGTCCTGTGATAAAAAGCCTTCTGTTTCGACCGCCAAAACTCTCAGGGGAGCATTTGCAACCATTTTGCATCATTTTTCAGTGAATTGCCGAAAGTCAGATTTTTCATGAAATTGTGACCCCGGGGCTTAGGGATTTTTTCAAAAAAATCTTCTTCTGCCGGTTAGGTTGTCAACTGCTTATTTCTTGTACTGTGATAAAAAGCCTTCTGTTTCGACCGCCAAAACTCTCAGGGGAGCATTTGCAACCGTTTGGCACCATTTTTGAGTGAATTGGCCAAAGTCAGATTTTTGATGAAATTGTGACCCCGGGGCTTGGGGATTTTTTCAAAAAAATCTTCTTCTGCCGGTTAAGTTGTCAACTGCTTATTTCTTGTCCGGTGATAAAAAGCCTTCTGTTTCGACCGCCAAAACTCTCAGGGGAGCATTTGCAACCGTTTGGCACCATTTTTGAGTGAATTGGCCAAAGTCAGATTTTTGATGAAATTGTGACCCCGGCAGGTATTTTTTCAAAAAAATCTTTTTCTAATGGTAAAGTTGTCGAGGGCTGATTTCTTGTCCTGTGATAGAAGGCCTTCTGTTTCGACCGCCAAAACTCTCAGGGGAGCATTTGCAACCGTTTGGCACCATTTTTGAGTGAATTGGCCAAAGTCAGATGTTTGATGAAATTGTGACCCCGGGGCTTGGGGATTTTTTCAAAAAAATATTCTTCTGCCGGTTAAGTTTTCGAGGGCTGATTTCTTGTCCTGTGATAAAAAGCCTTCTGTTTCGACCGCCAAAACTCTCAGGGGAGCATTTGCAACCGTTTGGCACCATTTTTGAGTGAATTGCCGAAAGTCAGATTTTTTATGAAATTGTGACCCCGGGGCTTAGGGATTTTTTCAAAGGAATCTTCTTCTGCCGGTTAGGTTGTCAACTGCTTATTTCTTGTACTGTGATAAAAAGCCTTCTGATTCGACCGCCAAACCTCTCAGGGGAGCATTTGCAACCGTTTGGCACGATTTTTGAGTGAATTGGAGAACGTCAGATTTTTGATGAAATTGTGACCCCGGGGCTTAGGGATTTTTTCAAAAAATCTTTTTCTGATGGTATATTCTTCTGCCGGTTAAGTTGTCAAGGGCTGATTTCTTGTCCTCTGATAAAAGGCCTTCTGTTTCGACCGCCAAAACTCTCAGGGGAGCATTTGCAACCGTTTCGCACCATTTTTGAGTGAATTGGCCAAAGTCAGATTTTTTATGAAATTGTGACCTCGGGGCTTGGGGATTTTTTCAAAAAAATATTCTTCTGCCGGTTAAGTTTTCGAGGGCTGATTTCTTGTCCTGTGATAAAAAGCCTTCTGTTTCGACCGCCAAACCTCTCAGGGGAGCATTTGCAACCATTTGCAAAGATTTTTGAGTGAATTGCCAAAAGTCAGATTTTTCATGAAATTGTGACCCCGGGGCTCAGGTATTTTTTCAAAAAAATCTTTTTCTGATGGTACAGTTGTCGAGGGCTGATTTCTTGTCCTGTGATAAAAGGCCTTCTGTTTCGAACGCCAAAACTCTCAGGGGAGCATTTGCAACCGTTTGGCACCATTTTTGAGTGAATTGGCCTAAGTCAGATTTTTGATGAAATTGTGACCCCGGGGCTTAGGGATTTTTTCAAAAAAATATTCTTCTGCCGGTTAAGTTTTCGAGGGCTGATTTCTTGTCTTGTAATAAAAAGCCTTCTGTTTCGACCGCCAAAACTCTCAGGGGAGCATTTGCAACCGTTTGGCACCATTTTTGAGTGAATTGCCGAAAGTCAGATTTTTTATGAAATTGTGACCCCGGGGCTTAGGGATTTTTTCAAAAAAATCTTCTTCTGCCGGTTAGGTTGTCAACTGCTTATTTCTTGTACTGTGATAAAAAGCCTTCTGATTCGACCGCCAAACCTCTCAGGGGAGCATTTGCAACCGTTTGGCACGATTTTTGAGTGAATTGGAGAACGTCAGATTTTTGATGAAATTGTGACCCCGGTGCTTAGGGATTTTTTCAAAAAATCTTTTTCTGATGGTATATTCTTCTGCCGGTTAAGTTGTCAAGGGCTGATTTCTTGTCCTCTGATAAAAGGCCTTCTGTGTCGACCGCCAAAACTCTCAGGGGAGCATTTGCAACCGTTTCGCACCATTTTTGAGTGAATTGGCCAAAGTCAGATTTTTTATGAAATTGTGACCTCGGGGCTTGGGGATTTTTTCAAAAAAATATTCTTCTGCCGGTTACGTTTTTGAGGGCTGATTTCTTGTCCTGTGATAAAAAGCCTTCAAAAAAATATTCTTCTGCCGGTTAAGTTTTCGATGGCTGATTTCTTGTCCTGTGAGAAAGCCTTCTGTTTCGACCGCCAAACCTCTCAGGGGAGCATTTGCAACCATTTGCAAAGATTTTTGAGTGAATTGCCAAAAGTCAGATTTTTCATGAAATTGTGACCCCGGGGCTCAGGTATTTTTTCAAAAAAATCTTTTTCTGATGGTACAGTTGTCGAGGGCTGATTTCTTGTCCTTGATAAAAGGCCTTCTGTTTCGACCGCCAAAACTCTCAGGGGAGCATTTGCAACCGTTTGGCACCATTTTTGAGTGAATTGGCCTAAGTCAGATTTTTGATGAAATTGTGACCCCGGGGCTTAGGGATTTTTTCAAAAAAATATTCTTCTGCCGGTTAAGTTTTCAAGGGCTGATTTCTTGTCTTGTAATAAAAAGCCTTCTGTTTCGACCGCCAAAACTCTCAGGGGAGCATTTGCAACCGTTTGGCACCATTTTTGAGTGAATTGCCGAAAGTCAGATTTTTGATGAAATTGTGACCCCGGGGCTTAGGGATTTTTTCAAAAAATCTTTTTCTGATGGTAAAGTTGTCGAGGGCTGATTTCTTGTCCTGTGATAAAAGGCCTTCTGTTTCGACCGCCAAAAATCTCAGGGGAGCATTTGCAACCATTTGGCACCATTTTTGATTGAATTGCCCAAAGTCAGATTTTTGATGAAATTGTGACCCCGGGGCTTGGGGATTTTTTCAAAAAAATCTTCTTCTGCCGGTTAAGTTGTCGTCTGCTTATTTCTTGTCCTGTGATAAAAGGCCTTCTGTTTCGACTGCCAAAACTCTCAGGGGAGCATTTGCAACCGTTTGGCACCATTTTTGAGTGAATTGCCGAAAGTCAGATTTTTCATGAAATTGTGACCCCGGGGCTTAGGGATTTTTTCAAAAAAATATTCTTCTGATGGTAAAGTTGTTGAGGGCTGATTTCATGTCCTGTGATAAAAGGCCTTCTGATTCGACCGCCAAACCTCTTTGGGGAGCATTTGCAACCGTTTGGCACCATTTTTTAGGGAATTGGCCAAAGTCAGATTTTTAATGAAATTCTGACCTAAGGGATTTCTTCAAAAAAATCTTTTTCTGCCGGTTAAGTTGTCAAGGACTGATTTCTTGTCCTGTGATAAAAAGCCTTCTCATTTGACCTCCAAACCTCTCTGGGGTGCTTATGCAAACGTTTGGCACCATTTTTGAGTGAATTGCCGAAAGTCAGATTTTTCATGAAATTGTGACCCCGGGGCTTAGGGATTTTTTCAAAAAAATCTTCTTCTGCCGGTTAAGTTGTCAACTCATTATTTCTTGTCCTGTGATAAAAAGCCTTCTGTTTCGACCACCAAAACTCTCAGGGGAGCATTTGCAACCGTTTGGCACCATTTTTGAGTGAATCGGAGAACGTCACATTTTTGATGAAATTATGACCCCGGGGCTTAGGGATTTTTTCAAAAAAATCTTTTTCTTCCGGTAAAGTTGTCGAGGGATGATTTCTTGTCCTGTGATACATAGCCTTCTGTTTCGACCGCCAAACCTTTCACGGGATCATTTTCAACCGTTTAGCACCATTTTTGACTGAATTGCCCAAAGTCAGATTTTTAATGAAATTGTGACCCCAGGGCTTAGGGATTTTTTCAAAAATATCTTCTTCTGTTGGTGAAGTTGTCGAGGGATGATTTCTTGTCCTGTGATAAAAAGCCTTCTGTTTCGAACGCCAAACCTCTCTGGGGAGCTTTTGCAACCATTTGGCACCATTTTTGAGTGAATTGGAGAACGTCATATTTTTGATGAAATTGTGACCCCCGGAGCTTAGGGGTTTTTTCAAAAAAATCTTTTTCTGCCAGTTAAGTTTTCGAGGGCTTATTTCTTGTCCAGTGATAAAAAGACTTTTGTTTTGACCGCCAAAACTCTCAGGGGAATATTTCCAACCGTTTGGCACCATTTTTGAGTGATTTGGCCAGTCAGATTTTTAATGAAATTCTGACCCCGGGGCTAAGGGATTTTTTCAAAAAAAAATCTTTTTCTGCCAGTTAAGTTGTCAAGGGCTGATTTCCTTTCCTGTGATAAAAAGCCTTCTGTTTCGACCGCCAAAATTTTCAGGGGAGCATTTGCAACCGTTTGCAACCATTTTTGAGTGAATTGCCGAAAGTCAGATTTTTTTATGAAATCATGACCCCGGGTCTTAGGGATTTTTTCAAAAAAATCTTTTTCTGCCGGTTAAGTTTTCGATGGCTGATTTCTTGTCCTGTGAGAAAGCCTTCTGTTTCGACCGCCAAAACTCTCAGGGGAGCATTTGCAACCATTTGGCACCATTTTTGAGTGAATTGGCCAAAGTCAGATTTTTCATGAAATTGTGACCCCGGGGCTTAGGGATTTTTTCAAAAAAATCTTTTTCTGCCGGTTAAGTTGTCAACTGCTTATTTCTTGTCCTGTGATAAAAGGCCTTCTTTTTCGACCGCCAAAACTCTCAGGGGAGCATTTGCAACCGTTTGGCACCATTTTTGAGTGAATTGGCAAAGTCAGATTTTTAATGAAATTCTGACCCCGGGGCTAAGGGATTTCTTCAAAAAAATCTTTTTCTGCCGGTTAAGTTGTCAAGGACTGATTTCTTGTCCTGTGATAAAAAGCCTTCTCATTTGACCTCCAAACCTCTCTGGGGTGCTTATGCAAACGTTTGGCACCATTTTTGAGTGAATTGCCGAAAGTCAGATTTTTCATGAAATTGTGACCCCGGGGCTTAGGGATTTTTTCAAAAAATCTTTTTCTGATGGTAAAGTTGTCAAGGGCTGATTTCTTGTCCTGTGTTAAAAGGCCTTCTGTTTCGACCGCCAAAACTCTCAGGGGAGCATTTGCAACCGTTTGGCACCATTTTTGAGTGAATTGGCCAAAGTCAGGTTTTTTATGAAATTGTGACCCCGGGGCTTAGGGATTTTTTCAAAAAAATATTCTTCTGCCGGTTAAGTTGTCAAGGGCTGATTTCCTTTACTGTGATAAAAAGACTTCTGATTCGACCGCCATACAACTCTGGGGAGCATTTGCAACCATTTTGCACCATTTTGAGTGAATTGCCGAAAGTCAGATTTTTCATGAAATTGTGACCCCGGGGCTTAGGGATTTTTTCAAAAAAATCTTCTTCTGCCGGTTAAGTTGTCAACTCATTATTTCTTGTCCTGTGATAAAAAGCCTTCTGTTTCGACCACCAAAACTCTCAGGGGAGCATTTGCAACCGTTTGGCACCATTTTTGAGTGAATCGGAGAACGTCACATTTTTGATGAAATTATGACCCCGGGGCTTAGGGATTTTTTCAAAAAAATCTTTTTCTTCCGGTAAAGTTGTCGAGGGATGATTTCTTGTCCTGTGATACATAGCCTTCTGTTTCGACCGCCAAACCTTTCACGGGATCATTTTCAACCGTTTAGCACCATTTTTGACTGAATTGCCCAAAGTCAGATTTTTAATGAAATTGTGACCCCAGGGCTTAGGGATTTTTTCAAAAATATCTTCTTCTGTTGGTGAAGTTGTCGAGGGATGATTTCTTGTCCTGTGATAAAAAGCCTTCTGTTTCGAACGCCAAACCTCTCTGGGGAGCTTTTGCAACCATTTGGCACCATTTTTGAGTGAATTGGAGAACGTCATATTTTTGATGAAATTGTGACCCCCGGAGCTTAGGGGTTTTTTCAAAAAAATCTTTTTCTGCCGGTTAAGTTTTCGAGGGCTTATTTCTTGTCCAGTGATAAAAAGACTTTTGTTTTGACCGCCAAAACTCTCAGGGGAATATTTCCAACCGTTTGGCACCATTTTTGAGTGATTTGGCCAGTCAGATTTTTTCATGAAATTCTGACCCCGGGGCTAAGGGATTTTTTCAAAAAAAAATCTTTTTCTGCCAGTTAAGTTGTCAAGGGCTGATTTCTTGTCCTGGGGTAAAAGGCCTTCTGATTCGACTGCCAAACGTTTCAGGGGAGAATTTGCAACCTTTCGGCACCATTTTTGAGTGAATTGCCCAAAGTCAGATTTTTAATGAAATTGTGACCCCGGGGCTTAGGGATTTTTTCAAAAAAATATTCTTCTTCTGTTAAAGTTGTCGAGGGATGATTTCTCGTTCTGTGATATAAAGCCTTCTGTTTCAACCGCCAAACCTTTCACAGGATCATTTGCAACCGTTTGGCACCATTTTTGAGTGAACTGGAGAAGGTCAGATTTTTGATGAAAGCATGACCCCGGGGCTTAGGGATTTTTTCAAAAAAAATCTTTTTCTGCCGGTTAAGTTGTGAAGGGCTTCTTTCTTGTCCTGTGATAAAAATCCTTCTGTTTCGACCGCCAAAACTTTCAGGGGAGCATTTGCAACAGTTTGTAACCATTTTTGAGTGAATTGCCGAAAGTCAGTTTTTTTATGAAATCATGACCCCAGGGCTTAGGGATTTTTTCAAAAAAATCTTTTTCTGCTGGTAAAGTTGTCGAGGGGTGATTTCTTGTCCTGTGATATAAAGCCTTCTGTTTCGACCGCCAAACCTTTCAGGGGAGCA